>NW_027206580.1:0-222500 GCF_024711535.1 Dipodomys merriami
TTTAAGGTTAGGGTTAGGGTCAGGATTAGTGTGAGGGTTAGGGTTAGAGTTAGGACAGGTTTAGGGTTAGTGTAAGGGTTAGGGAGAGGTTTAGGGTGAGGCTGAAGGTTAGAGTTAGCCCTAGGTTTCCGATGATATTTAGGGTGAGGTTTAGGGTTAGGATTAGGATTAGGAGGAGGGTGAGGGTTAGGGTTAGGGTCAGGGTTAGGGTGAGTGTGAGAGTGAGGGTTGGGGTTCGGTTAGGGTTAGAGTTAGGGTGAGGTTTAGGGTTAGGTTTGCATAAGGGTTAGAGTTAGGGTCAGTGTGAGAGTGAGGGCTAGGGTTAGGATTAAAGTTAGAGTTAGGGTTAGGATTAGGGTTAGGGTGAGGCTTAGATTGAGTGTGAGGGTGAGAATGAGGGTGAGGGATTATGTTACGTTGAGGGTTAGGGTTAGGTTTAGAGTGAGGGTGAGGTTTAGGTTTAGGTTTAGGGTGAGGGTTAGGATGAGTGTTAGGGTGAGGTGTAGGATTACTGTTAATGTGAGGGTTAGATTTAGTGTGAGGGATAGGTTTAAGATTAGGTTTAGGTTTAGGGTGAGGGTAAGGGTTAGTGTGAGGATTAGGGTGAGTGTTAGGGTAAGGTTTAGGGTGAGGATTAGGGTGAGGGTTAGGGTTAGGTTTAGGGTTAGGTTGAGGGTTAGGGTGATGGTTAGTTTTAGGATTAGGGTTAGGGTGAAGGTGTGGGCGAAAGTAAGGGTAAGGGTGAGGGTTAGGGTGAGGGTTAGTGCTAAAATTAGGGTTAGGACTAGGGTGAGGGTTAGGGTCAGGGTGAGCTTTACGGTTAGGGTTAGGATGAGGGTGAGGGTTAGGGTTAGTGTTAGCAATAGGATGAGAGCTAGGGTGAGGGTGAGGTTTAGGGTTAGTTTTAGGGATTGGGTGAGAATTAACGTTAGGTTTAGTGTTAGGGTGAGGTTTAGGCTGAGGGGTAGGGTTAGGGTTAGGTGGAGGGTTTGGTTTAGTCTGAGTGAAAGGGTAAGGGTTAAGGTTACCCTTACAGTGAGGTTAATGGTTACAGTGAGGGATAGGGTGAGTGTGAGGTTTAGTGTTAGCATTTCGGTTAGGTGAGGGTTAGGGTGCGAGTGAGGGTTAGGGTTACGCTAAGGTTGAGGGTGAGTGTTAGGGTTAGCATTAGGGTGAGAATTATGGTTAGGGTGAGGGTTAGGGTTAGGTTTAAGGTGAGAGTGAGGGTGAGGATGAGGTTTAGGGTGAGGTTGAGGCTGAGGGTGAAGTTTAGGGTTAGGGTTAGTGTTAGGGTGAGGGTGAGGATGAGCGTTAGGGTTACGATTAAGGTTAGGTTTAGGGTTAGGCTGAGGGTGAGGGTGAGGGTGAGGGTGAGGGTGAGGGTAAGTGTTAGAGTGCGGGTTAGGATGAGAGTGAGGGTTAGGTTTAGCCTGAGTGTTAGGGTGAGGTTTAGGGTGAGGGTTAGTCTGAGGGGTAGGATTATGGTTAGGGGGAGGTATAGGTTTAGTCTGAGGTTTAGGATTAGGGTTAACGTTAGGGTTAGAGTGAGTGTGAGGGTGAGATTTAGGGTTAGTTTGAGGTTTAAGGTTAGGTTTAGGGTTAGGGTGAGCGGTAGGGTTAGTGTGAGGTTTAGGATTAGGGTTGGGGTTAGGGTTAGGGTGAGTGTAAAGGTTAGGTTGAGTGTTAGGGTTAGGGTGAGGGTTAGGTTTAAGGGGAGAGTAAGGGTTAGGTTGAGGGTTAGGGTGACGGTTAGGGTTAGGGTGATATCTATGGTGAGGGTGAGGGTTAAGTTTAGGGTTAGGGTTAGCGTTAGCGTTAGGGTGATGGTTAGGGTGAGATTTAGGTTTAGGACTAGTGCTAGGTTTAGGGTTAGGCTTAGGGTGAGTGAGGATGAGGTTGAGGGTGAGGGTTAGGGTTAGGTTTAGGGTGGGGGTTAGGGTTAGTGTGATGATTAAGGTGAGGGTGAGGGTGAGTGTTGGCGTGAGGGTGAGAATTAGGGTGTGGGTGAGGGTTATGGTTAGGATGAGGGTTAGGTTGCAATTTAGGGTTAGGGTAAGGGTCAGGATTAGTGTGAAGGTTATGGTTAGGGTTAGAGTGAGTGTAAGATTTAGGGAGAAGTTAAGGGTGAGGGTGAGGGTTTGAGTTAGCCTTAGGTTTAGGGTAAGTTTTAGGGTTAGCTTTAGGATTAGGGTTAGGATGAGGGTGAGGGCTAGGGTTAGGGTTAGGGTGAGTGTTAGGGTGAGGGTTAGGGTTAGGGTGAAGATTAGGGTCAAGGTGAGATTTAGGGTGAGGGTGTGTGTTAGCGTTAGGGTTAGGGTTATGCTGAGGATGATGGTGAGGTTGAGGGTTAGAGTTAGGCTTAGGGTGATGGTTAGGTTTAGTGTGTGGGTTAGGGTGAGGGTTAAGTGAGTTTGAGGGTTAGGGTTAGGGTGAGTGCTGGGGTTCAGTTTAGGGTTAGGGTGAGGGTGAGAGTGAGGGTAAGGGTGAGGGTGAGGTTGAGGTTGAGGTTGAGGGTGAGGGTGAGGTTTAGGGTTAGGTTGAGGGTTAGGGTGAGAGTGAGGGTGTGGGGTAGGGTTAGGATTAGGGCTAGGGTTAGTGTTAGGCTGAGGTTGAGGGTGAGGGTGAGGGTGAGGGTTAAGGTTAGGATTAGGGTTTAGGTTAGGGTTAGTGTGATGGTTAGGGTGAGGGTGAGTGTAAGGGTTAGGTTGAGAATTAGTGTGAGCATGAGGTTTAGGATTAGGGTTAGATTGAGGGTTAGCGTGAGGGTGAGTGTAAGGCTTAGTGTGAGAGTTATTGTGAGCGTGAGTTTTAGAGTTATGGTTAGGGTTAGAGTTAGGGTGAGGGTGAGTCTGAGGGTGAGGGTGAGTGTTAGGTTTAGGGTGAGTATTAGGGATAGGATTGGGGTTAGGGTGAGGGCTAGGGTGAAGGTGAGGATTAGGGTAAGTGTTAAGGTTAAGGTTAGAGTGAGAGGTTTAGTGTGAGGGTGTGTGTTAGGGTGTGGGTTAGTGTGAGGTTGAGGGTGAGGTTGAGGTTGAGGGTGAGGGTTATGGTGAGGGTTAAGGTTGGGTTGAGGGTCAGGGTTAGGGTTATGGTGAGGGTGAGTTTTAGGTTGAGTGTGAGGGTGAGTGTGAGGATGAGGGTTAGGGTTAGGGTTAGGATGAGGGTGAGAGTGAGGTTTAGGGTTAGGATTAGTGTTAGGTTTAGGGTTAGGCTGAGGGTGACGGTGAGTGTGAGCGTTAGGTTAAGGGTTCGGGTGATGGTTAGGTTTAGTGTGAGGGTTGGGTGAAAGGGAGGGTTAGGGTTAGGGTTAGGGTTAGTGTGAGGGTTAAGGTGAGGGTGAGGGTTAGTGTGAAGGAGAGGGTTAAGGTTACGTAGAGGATTAGGGTTATTATTAGGGTTAGGGTGAGGGCTAAGGTGAGGGTGAGGGTTAGGGTTAGGGTTAGGGTGAGGGTTAGGTTTAGGGTGAGGTTGAGGGTTAGCGTGAGCGGTATTGTTATGGTTAGTTTGAGTGTAAGGTTTAGTGAGAGGGTTTGGGTTAGGTTTAGGGTTATTTTTACGGTTAGGATTAGGTTTAGGGTGAGGGTGAGTTTGAGGGTGAGAGTTATGTTTAGTGTTAGGGTTAGGGTGAGGTTGAGAGTGAGGGTGAGGGTTAGGGTTAGGTTTTTGGGTTAGGGTTATGATTAGGCTGAGTGTGAGGGTCAGGGTGAGGATTTACCGCTAGTGTTAGGGTGAGGGTTAGGGTTAGGGTGAGGGTTAGGTTCAGGTTTAGGATGAGGCTTAGGTTGATGTGTAGGGTGAGGGTTAGGGTGAACATTAGGCTTAATTTGTGGGTTATGGTGAGGTTTAGGGTTAGGGTTTGGGTGAGGGTGAGGTTGGGGTTTAGGGTTAGTGTTAGGGTTAGGGTGAGGGTTAGGTTTAGGTTTAGGTTTAGGATGAGGCTTAGGTTGAGGTGTAGGTTGAGGGTTAGGGTGAGCATTATGTTTAATTTGTGGTGAGGTTTAGGGTTAGGGTTAAGATGAGTGTGAGGGTTAGGGTTAGGATTAATGTGAGGGTAAGATTTAGGGTGAGGGTTAGGGTTCGAGTGAGAGTAAGGGTTAGGGTGAGGGTGAGGGTTAGTGTTAGCATTAGGGTTAGGGTGAGGGTAGGGATCGGTTTAGGGTGAGGGTGAGGGTTATGGTGAGTGTGAGGGTTAGGTTTAGGTGAGGGTAAGGGTTAGGGTGAGAGTGAGCGTGAGGTTGAGTGTTTTAGTTAGGAAAGTGTTAGGGTTAGTGTTAGGGTGAGGATTAGGGTGAGGGTGAGGGTATAGTGACGGTTAGGTTTACGCAGAGGTTTACGGTTAGGAGTAAGGTGAGGGTTACGGTTAGGGTTATATTAAGGGTGGGGATGAGTGTTAGGATTCGGTTTCGGGTTCGGGTTCGGGTAGGGTTAAGGTTAGGATGAGGGTGAGGGTTAGGGTGAGGATTAGGGTGCGGGTTAGGGAGAGGGTGAGGGTGAGGGTGAGGTTTAGGGTTAGGGTTAGGGTGAGGGTGAGAGTGAGGTTTAGGGTTAGGATTAGGGTTAGGGTGAAAGTGAGGTTTAGGGTTAGAGATAGGGTTAGGGTTATGTTGAGGGTTAGGGTGAGGGTTAGGGTTAGTCTGAGGGTGAGGGTTAGGGTTAAGTGAGGATTAGTGTTAGGATTAGTTTTAGGGTGAGGGTGAGCATTAGGGTTAGGTTGAGGGTGAGGTTTAGGTTTAGGGTTATGGAGATGGTTAGGATGAGTGTGAGGCTTAGGCTTAGGGTTAGGGTGAGGGTTAGGCTGAGGGTGAGGATTAGGGTGAGGGCTACAGTTAGGGTTAGTGTGTGAGAGTAAGGCTTAGTGAGAGGGTTAGGTTTAGGGTTAGGTTTAGGGTTTTTTATGGTTAGGGTTAGGTTTAGGGTTAGGGTGAGTGTGAGTGTGAGAGTTATGTTTAGTGTTAGGGTTCGTGTGAGGGTGAGGGTTAAGGTTAGGGTTAGGGTTAAGATTAGGTTGGGGGTTAGGTTTAGGGTGAGGGTCAGGTTTAGAGTTAGGATGAGTGTGAGGGTGAGGTTTAGGGTAAGGTTGAAGGTGAGTGTGAGGGTGAGGTTTAGGGTTAGGGTTAGTGTGAGCGTAAGGGTTATGTTGAGGGTTAGGGTTAGGGTGAGAATAAGGGTTAGGGTGGGGGTTAGTGTGAGGGTGAGTATTAGGGTTAACATTAGGGTTAGGGTCAGTTTTAGGGTGTGTGTGAGTATAGGGGTTAGTTGAGGGTAAGGGTTAGGATGAGGGTTAGGCTGCAGGTGAGGTTAAGGGATAGCATTAGGTTTAGGGTGAGGGTTAGGGTGAGGGTGAGGGTTAGGATGAGCATTAGGGTTAGGGTTAGGGTTAGGGTGAGGCTTAAGGTTAGGGTTAGGGTGAGGGTGAGTGTTAGGGTAAGGGTGAGGGTTAGGTTTAGTGTGAGGGTTAGGGTTAGGTTTAGAATTAGGGTGAGCGTAAGGGTTAGGGTGAGTGTTAGGGTTAGAGTTAGGGTTAGGGTGAGGGTGAGGTTAAGCGTGAGCGTTAGTGTTAGGCTGTGGGTGAGGGTGAGCGTGAGGGTGAGGTTTAGGTTTAGTGTTAGGGTGAGGGTTAGGTTGAGGGTGAGGGTTAGGGTGTGGGTGAGTGTTGGGTTAGGGTGAGGATTATGGTTAGGATTAGGGTTAGGGTGAGGTCTAAGGTGAGGGTGAGGGTTAGGGTAAGTTTTAGGGTTAGGGTTAGATTGAGGATTAGGTTTAGCGTGAGGGTGTGTGTTCAGGTGTGGTTAAGGGTTCGGGTTAGGGTGAGGGTTAGGATTAGTGTGAGGGAAAGGATTAGTGTTATTTTTAGGGTTAAGGTTAGGTTGAGGGTGAGTGTGAGGGTTAGAGTTAGGTTTAGTTTAGGGTGAGGTTGAGTGTGAGGTTTAGGGTGAGGGTGAATGTTTTAGTTAGGAATGTGTTAGGGTTAGGTTTAGGGTGAGGATTATGGTGACTGTGAGGATTAGGGTGAAGGTTAGGATTTGGGTGAGGTTTAGGGTGAGAGTTCGGGATAGGATTTCGGTTAGGGTTAGGGTGAGGGTGAGTGTGAGGGTGAGGGTTAGGGTTAGGTTTAGGGTACTGTGAGGGTGAGGATTAGGGTTAGGATTAGGGTTAGGGTTAGGGTGACAGCTAGGTTGAGGGTGAGGCTTAGGGTTAGGGTGAGGTTGAGGGTGAGGGTTTTGATTAGTTAAGGGTTGGGTTAGGATTAGGGTTAGGGGTAGGGTGAGGTTTAGGGTGAGGTTTAGGTTTAGGGTTAGGGTGAGGGTGAAGTTTAGTGGGAGGGTTAGCTTGAGGGTAATTGTTAGGGTAAGGGTGATGTTAAGGATTGGGGTGAGTGTTAGGGTGATGGTGAGGGTTAGGTTGAGGGTAGTTTTAGTGTTAGTTTGAGCGTTAGGGTTAGGTTGAGGGTTCGGGTGAGGGTTAGGTTAGGGATAGGTTTAGTGTGAGGGTGAGGGTTAGGGTTAGGATTAGGGTGAGGGTAAGTGTTAGGGTGAGGTTTAGGATGAGGGTGAGTGTTAGGTATAGGAAAGGTTTAGGGTGAAGGTGAGGGTGTGGGTTAGGGTTAGGGTGAAGGTTAGGGTGAGGGTTAGGGTTAGGGTGAGCGTTATGGTTAGGTTTAGGGTTAGGGTGATGGTTAGGTTGAGGGTTAGTGTAAGGGTTAGGAAAAGTTTAGGGTGAGTGTGAGGGTGAGGGTTAGGGTTAGGGTGAGGGTTAGGGTTAGGGTTAGGATTATTGTGAGGGTGAGGGTTAGGGTTCTGGTGAGCGTTAAGGTTAGTGTTAGTGTTAGGGTGATGGTTAGGATTAGGGTTAGGTTACTGTGAGGGTGAGGGTTAGGGTTAGGATTAGGTTTAGGGTTAGGGTGACAGCTAGGTTGAGGGTGAGGTTTAGGGTGAGGGTGAGGTTGAGGGTGAGGGTTTTGGTTAGGTAAGCGTTGGGTTAGGTTTAGGATTATGGTTAGGGTTAGGGTGAGTTTTAGTGTGAGGGGTAGGCTTAGGGTTAGGGTGAGGGTGAGGTGTAGTGTGAGGTTTAGGCTGAGGGTAAAGTTTAGGGTAAGGTTGAGGTTAAGGGTTAGGGTGAGGGTGAGGGATAGGTTGAGGGATAGTTTTAGGGTTAGGTAAAGCGTTAGGTTTAGGTTGAGGGTTCGGGTTCAGGTTAGGGTTAGGGTTAGTTTTAGTGTGAGGGTGAGAGTTAGGGTTAGGATAAGGAAAGGTTTCGGGTGAGGGTGAGGGTTAGTCTTAGGGTGAGGGTTAGGGTGAGGGTTAGAGTTAGAGTGAGGTTGAGGGTGAGGGTTAGCGTTAGGGTTAGGGTTAGTGTGACGGTGAGGGTTAGAGTTAGGGTGATCCTTAGGGTTAGGGTGAGGGTTAGGGTGCAGGTTAGGATTAGGGTTAGGTTACTGTGAGGGTGAGGGTTAGGGTTAGGATTAGTGTTAGGGTTAGGGTGACAGCTTGGTTGAGGGTGAGGTTTAGAGTGAGGGTGTGGTTGAGCTTGAGGGTTTTGGTTAGGTAATTGTTGTTTTAGGATTAGGGTTATGGTTATGGTTAGGGTGAGGTTTCGTGTGAGGGCTAGGGTGAGGGTTAAGGTCAGGATAAGGGTGAGGTTAAGGGTTAGGTTTAGGGTTAGGGTGAGGGTGAGGGTTAGGTTGAGTGGTAGTTTTAGGGTTAGGTTGAGCGTTAGGGTTAGGTTTAGTGTGAGGGTGAGGGTTAGGGTTAGGTTTAGGGTGAGAGTAAGTGTTAGTGTGAGGGTTAGTGTGAGGGTTAGTGTTAGGGTTAGGAAGGGTTTAGGGTGAGGGTGAGGGTGAGGGTTGGTGTTAGGGTTAGGGTGAATGTGAGGGTGAGGGTGAGGGTTAGGCTTGGGATTAGGGTTAGGGTTAGTGTTAGGCTGTGGGTGAGGGTGAGGTCCAGGGTGAGGGTTAAGTTTAGTGTTAGGGTGTAGTTTAGGTTTGGTGTGATGGTTAGGTTGAGGGTGAGTGTAAGGGTCAGGGTGAGAGTTAGTGTGAGGGTGAGGTTTAGGGTTAGGGTTAGGGTGAGGGTTAGGTTGAGGGTGAGGGTTAGGGTTCGGGTGAGTGTTAGGGTTAGTGTGAGGATTAGGGTTAGGATTAGGGTTAAGGTGTGGGCTAAAGTGAGGGTGAGGGTTAGGGTACGTTTTAGGGTTAGGGTTAGATTGAGGCTTAGGGTTAGTGTGAGGTTGTGTGTTAGGGTGTGGTTTAGGGTTCGGGTTAGGGTGAGGGTTAGGATTAGTCTGAGGGTAAGCGTTAGGGTTAGGTTTAGGTTGTGGGTGAGTGTGGGGTTAGAGTTAGGTTTAGGTTAGGGTGAGGTTGAGGGTGTGGCTTAGTGTAAGGTTGAGTGTTATTGTTAGGAAAGTGTTAGGGTTAGGATTATGGTGACGCTGAGGGTTAGGGTGAAGGTTAGGGATTGGGTGAGGGTTAGGGTGAGAGTTTGGGATAGGATTAGGGTTAGGGTTAGGGTGAGGTTCAGTGTCCGGGTGAGGGTTAGGGTTAGGGTTAGGGTGATGTTGAGGGTAAGGGTTAGGTTTAGGATTAGGGTTAGGGTTAGGGTTAGTGTGATGGTAAGGTTTAGGGTGAGGTTGAGGGTGAGCGTGAGGTTTAGAGTGAGGTTGAGGGCTAGGGTGAGGGTGAAGGTTAGGGTGAGGTTTAGGGTGAGGGATAGAGATAGGGTTAGGCTGAGGTTTAGAGTTAGTGTGAGGGATTGGATTAGGGTTAAGTTTAGGGTTAGGGTGAGGATAAGGGTTTGGGTGAGGGTTAGGGTGTGAGTTAGGGTTAGCGTCAAGTTTAGGGTAAGGGTTAGGTTGAAGGTAAATGTGAGGGTGAGGGTGAGGGTTAGGGTTAGGGGTAGTCATAGGGTGAGGGTTAGGGTTAGGGTTAGGGTGAGGGTGAGGGTTAGGGTGAGGGTTAAGGTTAGGGTTAGGGTTAGAATTAGGGTTAGGTTTAGGTTTAGGGTGAGGGTGACGGTTAGGGTTAGGGTTAGGTTTAGGGTGAGGGTTAGGGTGAGGGTTAAGGTTAGGGTGATTGTGAGGGTCTGGGTTAGGGTGAGGGTTAGCGTGAGGGTGAGGGTTAGATTGAGCCGTAGGTTTAGGGTTAGGGTGAGCATTAGGGTTAGGGTGAGGGTTAGGGTGAGTGTTAGGGTTAGGGTTAGGGTACTGTGAGGGTGACGGTTAGGATTATGATTAGGGTTAGGGTTGGGGTGACAGCTAGGTTGAGGGGGAAGTTTAGGGTGAGTGGGAGGTTGAGGGTGAAAGTTTTGGTTAGGTAAGGGTTGGGTTATGATTAGGGTTATGGTGAGGTTTAGGGTGAGGGGTTAGGGTTAGGGTTAGGGTTCGTGTGAGGGTGAAGTTTCTTGTGAGGGTTAGGGTGAAGGTGAGGGTTAGGTTGAGAGGTAGTTTTAGGGTTAGGTTGAGCATTAGGGTTAGGTTGAGGGTTCGGGTGAGGGTTAGGGTTAGGGTTAGATTTAGTGTGAGGGTGAAGTTTAGTGTTAGGATTAGGGTGAGGGTAAGTGTTAGGGTGTGGGTTAGGGTGAGTGTTAATGTTAGGTTTAGGAAAGTTTTAGGGTGAGGGTGAGGGTGATGATAAGGCTTAGGGTGAGGGTTAGGGTGAGGGTTAGGTTTAGGGTTAGGGATAGTGTTAGGGTGATGGTTAGGGTGAGGGTTAGTGTTAGGGTTAGGATAGGTTTAGGGTGAGGGTGAGGGTTAGGGTTAGCGTGAGTTTTAGGGTGAGGGTTAGGGTTAGGGTTAGGGTTAGTGTGAGGGTGAGGTTTAGGATTAGGGTGAGCTTTAGGGTTAGGGTGAGGGTTAGGGTGAGGTTTAGGGCTAGGGTTAGTTTACTGTGAGGGTGAGGGTTAGGGTTATGATTAGGGTAAGGATTAGGGTGACAGCTAGGTTGAGGGTGAGGGTGAGTTTGATGGTGAGGGTTTTGGTTAGGTAAGGGTTGGGTTAGGATTAGGGTTAGGGTTAGGGTTAGGGTGAGGTTTAGGTTGAGGGATAGGTTTAGGGTTAGGGTGAGGGTGAGGTTTAGTATGAGAGTTAGGGTGAGGGTTAAGGTTAGGGTGAGGGTGAGGTTAAGGGTTAGGGTGAGGTTTAGTGTGAGGGTGAGGGCTAGGTTGAGGGGTAGTTTTAGAGTTACGTTGAGCGTTAGGGTTAGGTTTAGGATTCGGGTGAGGGTTAGGGTTAGGTTTAGGTTTAGTGTGAGTGTGAGGTTTAGGGTTAGGATTAGGGTGAGGGTAAGTGTTAAGGTGAGGGTTAGGGTGAGGGTTAGTGTTAGGGTTAGGAAAGGTTTAGGGTGAGGGTGGGGGTGAGGTTCATGGTTAGGGTGAGGGTGAGGGTTAGGGTGAGGGTTAGGGTTAGGTTTAGGGTTAGGGTGATATTTAGGCTGAGGGTTAGCGTTAGGGTTAGGGTTAGGGTTAGGGTTAGGGTTAGGTTGAGGGTTAGGGTTAAGGTTAGAGTTAGGTTGAGGGTAAGCATGAGGTTTAGGGTTAGGATTAGGGTTAGGGTTAGGGTTAGAGTTAGGTTTAGGATTAGGTTTAGGTTTAGTGTTAGGCTGAAGGTGAGGCTGAAGTTTAGGGTGAATTTTAGGGTTAGGGGTAGGGTGTGTATGTTAGGGTTAGTTTGAAGGTTAGGGTGAGTTCGAGTGTAAGGGTTAGGGTGAGAGTGTGAGCTTGAGGTTTAGGGTTAGGATTAGGGTGAGTGTTAGGGTGAGGGTGAGCGTTAGGGTGAGGGTGATTGTTAGTGGTAGGGTGAGGAATAGGGTTAGGGTGAAGTCTAGGGTGAGGGTGAGGTTTAGGGTTAGGGTTATGGTGAGGTTCATTGTTAGCGTTAGGTTGAGGATTAGTGTTATAATGTGGGTTAGAGTTAGAATTAGCGTGAGGGTTATTTTTAGTGTGTGGGTTAGTTTAGGGTTATTTTTAGGGTTAGGGTTAGGGTGAGGGTGAGGGTGAGGGTGAAGGTTAGAGTTAGGGTTAGGTTAGGGTGAGGTTGAGGGTGAGGGTGAGTTTTAGGGTTAGAGTGAGGGATAGGTTGAGGTTGAGGTTTAGGGTGAGGGTGAGGGTGAGGTTGAGTGTTTTAGTTAGGAAAGTGTTCGGGCAAAGGTTAGGGTGAGAGTGAGTGTTAGGGTCAGGGTTAGTGTTATGCTGAGGGTTTCGGTAAGGGGTAGGGTGTGGGTTAGGGTTAGGGTGATGTTTGGGGTGAGGTTGAGGGTTAGGGTGAGGGTTCGGGTTCGGGTTAGGGTGAGGGTTAGGGTGTGGGTGAGGGTAAGGGTGAGGGTTAGGGTTTGTGTTAGGTAAGCTTTTGTGTTAGGATTAGGGTTAGGGTTAGCATTAGGGTGATGGTTATGGTGAGGAATAGGGTTAGGGTTAGGGTGAGGGTTAGGTTTAGTGTGAGGGTTAGGGTGAGGTTTAAGATTAGGATGAGTTTGAGGGTAAGGCTTAGGGTGAGGGTTAGGGTGATGGTGAGGTTTAGGGTTAGGGGTAGGTTTAGGGTTAGGGTGAGTGTTAGGGTTAGGGTGAGTGTTAGGATCAGGGTTAGTGTTAGGATTAGTGTGAGGACGAGGTTTAGGGACAGGATTAGGGTGAGGTTAAGGCTTAAGGTGAGGGTTATGATGAGGGTTAAGTTTAGGGTTAGGATGAGGTTTAGGGTCACGGTGAGGGATAGGGTTAGGGTTAGTGTGAAGGTTAGGGTTAGTGTGAGGTTTAGGATTAGAGTTAAGTTTAGGGTTAGGGTGTGCATTAAGGTGAGGGTCAGGGTTAGGGATAGTGTTAGGGTTAGGGTAAGGTTTAGGTTGAGGGTAAGGGTAAGGGTGAGGGTTAGGGTTTGGACTAGGTTTAGGGTGAGGGTTAGGGTTAGCGTGAGGGTGAGTGTTAGGGTGAGGGTTAAGGTTAGGGTTAGTGTTAGGATGAGGTTTAGGGTTAGGGTTAGGGTGAGGGTGAGCGTTAGGCTAAGCGTTACTGTTAAGGTTAGGTTTAGAATGAGGATAAGGGTGAGGTTAAGGGTTATGGTGAGTGTGAGGGTGAGGGTGAATTTTACGGTTAGTGTGAGGTAAGGGTTAGGGTGAGGGTTAGGGTGAGGGTTAGCATTAAGGTTAGGGAGAGGGTGAGGTTTAGGATTAGGATTAGGGTTAGGGTAAGGGCTAGGGTGAGGGTGAGGATTAGTGTTAGGGTTAGGGAGAACGTTAGGTTGAGGTTGAGGTTTAGGTTTAGGGATAGGTTGAGGTTTAGGATGACGGAGAGGGTTAGGGTGACAGTGAGGTTGAGGGTGAGTGTGAGAGTTAGCGAGAGGGTTAGGGTGACTGTCAGTGTTAGGTTTAGGTGAGTGTAAGGGTTAGGGTGAGTGTGGGTGAGGGTGAGGGTATGGGATAGCATTAGGGTTAGGGTTAGGGTGAGGGTAGGATTAGGTTTAGGGATAGGGTGAGGGCTAGGTTGAGGGTGAGGGTTACGGTAAGGGTTAGGGATAGGGTGAGGGTTAAGGTTAGGGTTAGGGTGAGGGTTAGGGTGAAGAGTAGGGTTAGGGTTAAAGTGAGGGTTAGGTTTAGTGTGAGGGTTAGGGTTAGGGTTAGATATAGGGTTAGGTTGAGATTAAGGGGTAGCGTGAGATTTAGGAACAGGGTGAGGTTTAGGGTTAGCATTAAGGTTCGGGTCAGTGTTAGGGTGTGTGTTAGGATTAGGGTTAGGGTTAGGGTGAGGGTAATGGTTACGGTAAGGGTCAGGGTTAGGTTTAGTGTGAGGGTTAGGTTTACGGTTAGAGTTAGGGTAAGGTAAGGGTTAGGGTGCGGCTTATGGTGAGCATGAGGTTTAGGGCTAGCATGAGTTTTAGGATGAGGGTCAGTGTGAGGGTAAGGGTTAGGTTTAGGGTGAGGGTATGGGTTAGGGTGAGGATTAGGGTGAGGGAGAGGTTTAGGGTGAGGGTGAGGGTGAGGTTTAGGTTTGGGGTGAGGGTGAGGGTGAGGGTGAGGATTAGGTTTAGGGTGAGGGTTTGGTTTTGGGTGAGTGTTAGGGTTAGGATTAGATTAGGATGTGGGTGAGGGTGAGGGTTAGGGTGAGAGTGAGTTTGAGGGTTAGGGTGAGGGTGAGGGTTAGGGTTAGTTTTAGGTTTACGGTGAGGGTGAGGGTTAGGGTTAGGATTAGGGTTAGGGTTATTGTTAGTCTGAGGGCGAGGCTGTGGGTGAGGTTGAGGGTTAGAGTTAGGGTTAGGTTGTAGGTAAGGGTTAGTGTGTGGGTTAGGGTGAGTGTGAGGGTTAGGGTTAGCGTTAGGCTTAGGGTAAGGTTTACGTTGAGGTTAAGGGTAAGTGTGAAGGTTAGGGTTACGAGTAGGGTTAGGGTGTGGGTGCGGGTTAAGGTGAGGGTTAATATTAGGGTTAGGTTTAGTATGAGGGTTAGGATAAGGTTAATGTGACGGTGAGGGTTAGGCTAAGCGTTAGGCTTAGGGTTATGTTTAGGGTTATGGTGTGGGTTAGCGTTAGGTTAAGAATAGGGGAGTGTTAGCATGATGCTTAGGGTTAGGGTTAGTGTGAGGGTAAGGGTTAGGGTGAGTGTTAGGGTGAGGGTGAGCATTAGGGTTAGGGTTAGGGTGAGATTTAGGGTTAGGTTTAGGTTTAGGCTGACGGCTATGTTGAGGGTGAGGGTTAGGGTTAGCGTTAGGGAGAAGGTTAGGGTGAGGGTGAGGGTTAGGGTTATGGCTAGTGTGAAGTTTAGGATGACGGTAAGGGTTAGTGTAAGGGTGTGGGTTAGGGTTAGGCTGAGTGTGAGGTTGTGGGTGAGGGTAAGGATTAGGGTGAGGATTAAGGTGAGGGTGAGGGTAAGGGTTAGGGTGAGAATTATGGTGAGGGTGAAGGTTAGGGAGAGGGTGATGGTTAGGGTTAGTGTTAGGCTGAGTGTGAGGGTAAAGATTAGAGATAGAGTTAGGGTGAGGGTTAGGGTTAGTGTGAAGGTTAGGGTGAGGGTGAGGATAAGGATTTGGTGAGAGTTAAGTTGTGGGTGAGGGTTAGGGTTAGGGTTAGGGTGAGCATGAGGGTGAGGGTGAGGTTTAGGTTGAGGTGTAGGGTTAGGGATATTGTTAGGGTTAGTTTGAGGGTGTGGGTTCGGGTTAAAATTAGGGTGAGGGTTAGGGTTAGAATGAGGGTTTGGGTTAGGGTTAGGAAAGGGTTGTGGTGAGGGTGAGGGTTAGGGTTTGGTTTAGGATGAGGGTTAGGGTGAGGGTGAGCGTGAGGTTTAGGGTTCGGGTTAAGGTGTGGGTGAGGGTGATTGTGAGGGTTAGGGTTTTGGTTAGCTAATGCTTAGTGTTAGGATTAGATTTAGAGTTATATTTAGGCTGAGGGTTAGTGTGAGGGGTATGATTAGTGTTAGGGTTAGTGTGAGGGTGAGGTTTACGGTTAGGATTAGGGTGAGGGTAAGGGTTAGTGTGAGGGTTAGGGTGAGGGTTAGGTTTAGGGTTAGGATGAGGTTTAGGGTGAGGGTGAGGGATAGGGTTAGGGTTAGGGTGAGGTTTAGGGTTAGGTTTAGGATTAGGGTGAGGGTGAGGGTTAGGGTTAAGATTAGGATTAGGGTTAGTGTTATCCTGACGGTGAGGCTGAGGGTTAGGGTGAAAGTTAGGGTTAGGTTTAGGGTGTAGGTTAGCGTTAGTGTGAGGGTTAGTGTGAGTTTGAGAGTAAGGGTTAGGGTGAGAGTTACTGTGAGCTTGAGGTTTAGTGTTAGGGTTAGGGTGAGCGTTAGGGTGAGGGTGAGGGTTAGGGTGAGGGTGATTGTTAGGGTTAGGGTGAGGATTAGCGTTAGGATTAGGGTTAGGGTGAAGTTGAGGGTGAGGGTGAGGGTTAGGGTAAGAGTTATGGTTAGGGTTAAGGTTAGGGTGAGGGTTAGGGTTAGGTTAAAGTTTATGGTGAGTGTAACAGTGAGGGTGAGGTTTACAGTTAGTGTGAGGTTAAGGGTTAGGTTCAGGTTTAGGGTGAGGGTGAGCATTAGGTTTAGGGTGAGGGTGAGGTTTAGGGTTAGCGTTAGGGTTAGGGTTTGGGTGAGGGTGAGGGTGAGGGTTAGCGTTAGGGTTAGTGTTAGGGGGAAGGCTAGGGTGAGGGTTAGGTTTAGGGTGAGGATTAGGGAGACAGTGAAGGTTAGGGTGAGGGTAAGGTTTAGGGTTAGGTTAGTGTTAGGCTGAGGTTGAGGTTGAGGGTTAGAGTTAGGGTTAGGGTTATGGTTAGTGTGAGGTTTAGTTTGAGGGTGACCGTAAGGTTAGGGTGAGAATTAAGGTGAGGTTGAGGGTTATGGTTAGGGTTAGGGTTAGAGTTAGGGTGAGGACTCGGTTGATGGTGAGGGTTAGGGTGAGGGTGAGGCTGAGGGTGAGGGTTTTGCTTAGGTAAGGGTTTGGTTTAGGTTTAGGTTTAGGGTTAGAGTGAGGGTTAGGGTGAAATGTAGGTTTAGGGTTAGCTTGACCATTAAGGTTAGGGTGATGGTTAGGGTGAGGGGTAGGGTTAGGGTTAGGGTTAGTGTGAGTGTGAGGGTTATGGTTATGGTTAGGATTAGGGTGAGGTTAAGGGTTAGGGTTAGGGTTAGGTTGAGTTTTAGGATTAGGGTTAGGGTGAGAGTGAGGGTTAGGGTGTGGGTGAGTGTGAGGGTGTGGGTTAGGGTTTTGGTGAGGTAAGTGTTAGGGTTAGGATTAGGGTTAGGGTTAGTGTGAGGGTAAGGGTTGAGGGTGAAGGTTAGGGTGAGGGTTAGGTTGAGGGGTAGGTTTAGGATTAGTGTGAGCATTAGGGTTAGGGTGAGGGTTAGGGTGATGTTAGGGTTAAGGTTATTGTGAGGGTGAGGTTTAGGTTTAGGGTTAAGCTGAGGGTAAGGGTTAGGGTGAGGGTTAGGGTGAGGGTGAGTTTTAGCGTTAGCGTTGGGGTTAGGATAAGGCTTAGGTTGAGGGTAAGGGTGACGGTGAGGGTTAGGTTTAGGAATAAGGTTAATGTGATGGTGAATGTTAGGGTGAGGGTTAGGTTTAGCGTTAGGTTTAGGATGAGGGTTAGGGTTAGGGTTAGGTTGAGGATGAGGGTTAGGGTAAGGGTTAGGGTTAGGGTTAGCATTAGGGAGAGTGTTAGGGTGAGGTTAAGTGTTAGGGTGAGTGTTAGGGTGAGAGTGAGGCTAAGGGTTAGTGTAAGGGTAACGGTTAGGGTCAGGGTTAGGTTGAGGGTGAGGTTTAGGTTTAGGGTTAGGTTTAGGGTGAGGGCTAGGGTGAGGGTGAGGTTTATGGTTAGGTTTAGGGAGAAGGTTAGGGTGAGGCTGAGGGTTAGGGTTAGGTTGAGGTTGACAGTGAGGTTTTGTGTTAGAGTCAGGATTAGGGTGAGGGTGAGGGTTACGGTGAGTGTGAGGGTTTCGCTTAGGGTTAGGGTTAGGCTGAGGGTGAGGGTGAGGATGAGGGTTAGAGCTAGGGTTAGGGTGAGGGTTATTTTTAGTGTGAGGGTTAGGGTTAAGGTTTTTTTTTTAGGGTTAGTGTGAGGGTGAGGGTGAGGTTTAGGGTACGGATTAGGGTTAGTTTTAGGGTTAGGCTGAGGGTGAGGGTGTGGGTTAGGCTTAAGGTTAGGGTTAGGGTTAGTGTTAGAGTGAGGGCTAGGGTGAGGATGAGTGTCAGGTTTAGGGTGAGGGTGAGGTTGAGGGTGAGGTTGAGGGTGAGGTTTAGGGTTAGGTTTAGGGTTTGGGTGAGGGTGAGGTTTAGGGTTACGATTAGGGTTAGGGTTAGTGTTAGGCTGAGGGTGAGGCTGAGAGTGAGGGTGAAGTGTAGGGTTATGGTTAGGGTGGAGGTTAGGGTTAGTGTGAGGGTTAGTGTGAGTGTGAGTGTAAGGGTTAGGATGAGGGTTAGTGTGAGCGTACATTTTAGGGTTAGTGTTAGGGTGAGCGTTAGGGTGAGGGTGAGGGTTAGGGTGAAGTTGATTGTTAGGGTTAGGATGGGGATTAGTTTTAGGATTAGTGTTAGGGTTAGGGCTGGGGTGAGGTTGAGGTTTAGGGTTAGAGTTAGGGTTAGGGTGAGGGTTAGGGTTAGGTTGAGGGTGAGTGTTACTGTGTGGCTTAGTGTTAGCATTAGGGAAAGGGATATTTTCAGTTTGAGTGTTACGGTTAAGGTTATTTTTAGTGTTAGGTTTAGGGTGAGGGTTAGGGTTAGGGTTAGGTTATGGTGAGGGTGAGGGTGATGGTGAGGGTGAGGGTTAGGATTAGTGTTAGGGTTAGGGTAAGGCTGAGGGTGAGGGTGAAAGTGAGGTTTAGGGTTAGGATTAGGTTTAGAGTTAGGGCTAGGGTGAGGGTGAGGGTTAGGTGAGTGTGAGCATGAGGGTGAGTCTTTTAGTTAGGAAAGTGTTACGGCTAGGGTTAGTGTGAGGATTAGGGTGAAGGTGAGGGTTAGTGTGAGGGTTAGGGTTAGGCTGAGGGTTAGGGTTAGGGTAGGGTGAGGGTTAGGGTTAGGGTGATATTTAGGGTGAGGTTGAGGGTGAGGGTTAGGGTTTTTGTTAGGTAAAGTTTTGGGTTGGGATTAGGGTTACGGTTAGCGTTAGGGTGAGGTTTATGGTGAGGAGTAGGGTTAGGGTTAGGGTGAGGATTATGTTGGGTGTGAGGGTTAAGGTGAGGGTTAAGGTTAGGATGAGGGTAAGGGTTAGGGTGAGGGTTAGGGTTTGGTTGAGTGTTAGGGTGAGGGTTAGGTTTAGGGTTAGTGTGAGGATGAGGTTCAAGGATAGGATTAGGGTGAGGTTAAGGTTTAGGTTGAGGGTTAGGGTGAGGGTAAGGGTTAGAGTTAAGTTGAGGTTTAGGATCAGGATGAGAGATAAGGTTAGTGTGAAGGTTAGGATTATGGTTAAGGTTAGGGTTAGGGTGAGGATAAGGGCTAGGTTGAGGGTGAGGTTTAGGGTGTGGGTGAAGGTTAGGACTAGGGAGAAGGTAAGTGTTAGGTTGAGGTTTATGGTCAGGGTGAGGATTAGGGTTAGCATTAGGGTTAGCGTGAGTGTAGGGTTAAGGTTAGGGTGAGGGTTAGGGTGAGGGTGATGGTTAGGTTTAGAGTGAGGGTAAGGATTAGGGTAAGGGTTAGAGTGAGGGTTATGTTTAGGGTTATGGTTAGGGATAGGGTTATTGTTAGTGTTAGGGTTAGGGTTAGGGTGAGGATGAGCGGGACGGTTAGGGTTAGTTTTACAGTGAGACTGAGGGTGGGGGTTAGGGTTAGTATTAGGGTTAGGTTTAGGTTTAGGGTGAGGTTGAGGGTTAGGGTGAGGGTGAGGTTTAAGGTTAGGTTTAGATGAGGGTGAGGGTTACTGTTAGAGTTGGTTCATGTGAGGTGTAGGGTGAAAGTTAGGGTTAGGGTTAGGGTTAGGTTTAGAGTTAGGCTGAGGGTTAGCGTAACTGTGAGGGTGACAGTGAGGGATAGGGTTAGGGTTAGTGTGATGGTGAGGGTGAGGATTAGGTTTAGGATTAGGGTTAGGGTTTGGGTTAGGCTTACGTTGAGGATGAGGGTGAGGGTGAAGGTTAGGGTTAGGGTTAGTGTGAGGTTTAGAGTTAGGGTTAGGCTTAGGGTTAGCGTTAGGATGATGGTTAGGGTGAGGTTGAGGGTTAGGGTGAGCGTGAGGGTGAGGGTGAGGGTGAGGGTTAGGTTGTGGGTGAGGCTTAGGGTTAGGGTGAGTGTTAGGGTGAAGGTGAATGTTAGGGTGAGGGTGAGGGTTAGGGTTAGCGTTAGCGTGAGGGTGAGGGTGAGGCTTAGGGTTAGGGTGACGGTTAGGGTTAGGGTTAGGGTGACGATTAGTTTGGTGGTTAGGTTTAGGGTGATGGTAAGATTTAGGGTGAGTTTTAGGGTGAGGGTGAGGGTTAGGGTGAGGTGTAGGGTCAGAGTTAGGGTGAGGGTTAGGTTTAGTGTGAGCGTTAGTGTGAGGTATAAGGTGAGAGTTAGGGTTAGGTTTAGTGTTAGGGTGAGGGTGAGGGCTAGGTAGGATTAGGGTTATGGTTAAGGTTTGGGTTAGGTTGAGGATTAGGGTGAGTGTTAAGGTTAGTGTGAGAGTTATGGTGAGGTTTAGCGTGAGGGTTAGGTTCAGGGTTAGGGTGAGGATGAGGGTTAGGCTTAGGGTTAGGGTGACAGATAGGGTGAGGGTGAGGTTTAGGGTTGGGATTAGGGTGAGGGTGAGGGTGAAGTTAGGGATAGGGTGAGGGTTAGGGTTAGGGTTAGTGTGAGGTTTAGCGTTAGGGTTAGGGTGAGGGTGAGGGTGAGGGTGAGGTTTAGGTTTAGGGTTATTGTTAGGGTTAGGGTGAGGGGTGGGTGAGGGTTTGCCTTCGGTAATGGTTAGGGTTAGGATTAGGGTGAGGATTATGGTAAGAGTGAGGTTTAGGGTGAGGATTAAGGTGTGGGTAAGGGTTAGGGTTAAGGTTCAGTTAGGGTGATGTTTAGGGTGAGGGTGAGGTTTAGGATGAGGGTGAGGTTTTCGGTGATGGTGAGGCTTAGGGTGTGGGTGAGGGTTAGGGTGTGGGTGATGGTTAAGTTTAGGGTGAGGGTTAGGATGTCGATGAGGGTTAGGCTGAGGGTGAGGGTTAGAGTTAGGGTTAATTTTAGGGTGAGGGTCAGGGTTAGGGTTAGGGTTAGTGTAAGGTTAAGAGTGAGGGGTAGGTTTAGGGTTGGGGTGAGAGTTAGGTTTAGTGTTAGGGTTAGTGTGAGGGTTAGGGATAGGATGAGGCTTAGTGTAAGGGGTAGTGTGAGGGTGAGGATTAGGGTGATCGTAAGGATTAGGGTTAAAGTGAGGTTTAAGGTGAGGATAACGGTTAGGGTGAGTGTTAGCGTTACCTTTAGGGTTAGGGTGAGTTTTAGGGTTCGGGTTAGGGTTCGGGTTAGGGTTCGGGTTATGTTAAGGTTGAGGGTTAGGGTTAGGGTTAAGGCGAGGGTTAGGGTTAGGTTTAGGTTTAGGGTTAGTTTAGGGTTAGGGTGAGGGTGAGGGCGATGCTGAGGGTAAGGTTTAGGATTAGGGTTAGGGTTAGGGTTAAGCTAAGGGTTAGGGTGAGGGTGAGGGTGAGGGTTAGGGTTAGGGTTAGGGTGAAGGTTAGCGTTAGGTTGGTGTTTAGGGTGAGGGTCAGGGATCGCATGAGGTTTCAGGTTAGGGTTTGGGTGAGCGTTAGGGTGTTGGTGAGGCTTATGGTTAGTGTGAGCATGAGTGCTAGTGTGAGGGTGAGGGTTAGTGTGAGGGTGAGGGTGAGGATTAGGATGAAGTTTAGGGTTACGGTAAGGGTGAGGGTGAGGATTAATATGATGTTTAGTGTGAGGGTGTGGGTTAGGGTGAGTTTGAATGTTCGAGTGAGGGTGAGGGTTAAGGTGTGAGTGAGGGTTCGGGTTAGGGTGTGGGTTAGTGTGACGGTGAGGGTTACAGTGAGGTTGAGGTTTAGAGTTATGGTTAGGAATCAGGTTAGGCTGAGACTAAGGGTTAAGGTGAGGGTGAGGGTTAGGGTTAGAGTTAGTGTGAGGGTTATAGTTCGGGTGAGGGTGAGGGTTAGGGTTAGGGTTAGGTTGAGGCTTAGGGTAAGGGGTCTGGTTAGGGTTAGGTTTAGGGTTAGGCTTAGTGTGAGGGTTAGGGTGACGTTTAGTGTTATGGTGAGGGTAAGGGTTTGGGTGAGAGTTAGGGGGAGGGGTAGGGTTAGGGTGAGTGGTAGGGTTAGGGTGAGTGTTACGGTTAGTGTGAAGGTTAGGGTGAGGGTTAGGGTGAGGCATAGGGTTAGGGTTAGGGTGAGGGTGAGGGTGAGGGTTTAGAGTTAGGGTGTGGCTGAGGGTTAGGATTAGGTTGAGGGTTAGGGTGAGGGTGAGGATCAGGTTGAGGTTTAGGGATAGGGTGAGGGTGAGGTTTAGGGTTAGGGTTAGGATTAGGGTGAGGGTTTCGGTTAGCATTAGGGTTAGGGTGAGGTTTAGTTTGAGGGTTAGGGTTAGGGTTAGGGTTATTGTGGGGGTTAGGGTGAGTGTTTGGTTTAGGATTACGGTGAGGGTAAGGGTTAGAGTGAGGTTTAGGTTGAGGTTGAGGGTTAGGGTTAAGTTTAAGGTGAGGGGTAGGTGGAGAGTTAGGTTTAGGTTTAGGGTTAGGGTTATTGTGAGGGTTAGGGTGAGCATGAGGTTAAGGGTTAGGTTGAGGGTAGGGGGAGGGGGAAGGTTAGGGTTAGAGTAAGGGTTATGTTGAAAGTTAGGGTGATGGTTAGATTTAGGGTTAGGTTTAGGATTAGGGAGATGGTTAGGTTTATTGTGAGGGGTAGGGTTAGGTTTAGGGTTAGGATTAGGGTTAATTTAAGGGTTAAGGTGAAGTTTAGGGTCAGAGTGAGGGTTAGGTTTAGCGTGAGTGTTAGGTGGAGGGTTAGCGTGAATGTTAGGGTTAGAGTTAGATTGAGGGTAAGGGTTAGGGTAAGGGATAGGGTGAGGGAGGTTAAGCTTATGGTTAGTGTTAGGGTTAGGATTAGAGTGAGGGTGAGGGTGAGGGTTAGAGTTAGGGTGAGGGTTAGGGGGAGGTTGAGGGTTAGCGTCAGGTTTAGGGTTAAGGTAAGTGTGAGGGTGAGGGTGAGGGTGGGGGTTAAGTTTTAGGGTTAGGGTTAGGGTGAGGGGAGAGTGATGGTTTCCATTAGGTAAGGGTTATGGTTAGGTTAGGGTGAGGGTGAGGGTTAGGTTGAGGGTGAGATTTCGGGTGAGGGTGAGGGTTAGAGTGTGGATGAGGGTTATGGTTAGGGTGAGGGTTAAGGTGATAGTGAGGGTTAGGTTGAGGGTGAAGGTTAGTAGTAGGGTTAGGGTGAGGGTGAGGGTTAGGCTTAGGGTTACTGTTAGGGTCAAGGTTAGGGTGAGGGGTAGGGTTAGTGTTAGGGTGTGGGTTAGGTTTAGTGGGAGGGTTAGGGTGAGGTTTAGGGTTAGGGTTCAGATGAAGGTAAGGGTTAGTGTTAGGGTTAGGGCGAGGTTTAGGGTTAGGGTGAGGTTTAGGGTTAGGGTGAGGTTTAGGGTGAGTGAGAGGGTGATGGTGAGGGTTACATTAGGTTTAGGTGATGGTGAGGGTAAGGTTTAGGATTAAGCTTACGCTTAGAATGAGGGTGGTGGTGAGGGTGAGCATTAAGGGTTAGGGTTAGGGTTAGTGTGAAGGTTAGGGTGAGGGTTAGGGTGAGGGATAGGGTTAGGGTTAGGGTTAGCGTGACTTTGAGGGTGAGGGTTGGGGTTAGAGTGAGGGTAAGGTTTAGGTTGAGGCTTAGGGTGAGGGTTAGCCTTAGGGTTAGGATGAGAGTTAGCATAACGCGTAGGGTTAGTTTTAGCGTGAGCGTTTATGTTAGGTTGAGGGTAAGGGTGAGGTTTAGCGTTAGAGTTAGGGTTAGGGTGATGGTGAGGGTTAGGGGTAACATTAGGGTGAGGGTAAGGGTGAGGTTGAGAGTTAGAGTGAGGGTGAGTTTTAGGATTAGAGAGAGGGTAAGTTTTAGGATGAACGTTAGGATGAGTGTGCGGGTTAGGTTAAGCTTTAGGGTTAGGTTGAGGATAGGGTTTGTTTAGGGTGAGGGGGAGTGGGAGGAGGAGGGTTAGGAGTAGGGTTAGGGTTAGGGTGAGGGTTAGGGATAGGGATAGGGTTAGGTTTATTTTTAGGGTGAGGCTGAGGGATAGGCTGTGGAGGAGGGGAAGGGTTAGAGGTAGGGTTAGGGTGAGGGTGAGGGTTAGGGATATTGATAGGGTTAGGTTTATTGTTAGGGTGAGGGTGAGGGATAGGGTGAGGGGTAGGGGGAGGGGTAGGGGTAGGGTTAGGGTGAGGGTGAGGTTTAGGGATAAGGATAGGGTTAGTTTTATTGTTAGGGTGAGGGTTAGAGATAGTGTGTTGGGGAGGGTTAGGGTTAGGGGTAGGGTTAGGGTGAGGGTGAGGGTTAGGTATACGGATAGGGTTAGGTTTTTTGTTAGGGTGCGGGTGAGGCATAGGGTGAGGGGGAGGGGGAGGGGGAGATTTAGGGTTAGGGGTAGGGTTAGGGTGAGGGTGAGGGTTAGGGTGAGGGTGAGGTTTAGCTTTAGGATTGGGATTAGGGTGAGTGTTTCGGTTAGGATTAGGGATCGGGTGAGGTTTAGGTTGAGGGTTAGGGTGATGGTTAGGTTTAGGGTTAGGGTTAGGGTGAGGGTAAGGGTTAGGGTGAGGATTAGGGTGAAGTTGAGTGTTAGAGTTAGGGTTAGGGTTAGGGAAAGGGGAGGGTTAAGGTTAGGGTTAGGGTTACATTCAGGTTTAGGGTGAGGGTTAGGTTGAGGGTGAGGGATAGCGTGTGGGTGATGGTTAGGGTTAGGTTTAGGTTCAGGATTAAGGTGAGGGTGAGGTTGAGGGTTAGGGTTAGGGTGAGGGTTAGGGTTAGGTTGAGGGTTAGGGTTAGGTTTAGGGTTATGGTGAGGGTGAGGGTGGGGGTTAGGGTTAGGGTTAGGGTGAGGGGAGGGTGATGGTTTCCGTTAGGAAAGTGTTACAGTTAGGTTTAGGGTGAGGGTGAGGTTTACGGTGAGGGTTAGGGTTAGTGTTAGTCTTAGGCTTAGGGTGAGGGTGAGGGTGAGGGATAGGGTTACTGTTAGGGTTAGTTTTAGGGTCAGGGTTCGGGTGAGGGTTAGGCTGAGGGATCGGGTTAGGGTTAGGGTGAGGGATAGGGTGAGGGTGAAGGTGAGGGTTAGGGTGAGGGTGAGGGTGAGGATTAGGATGAGGGTGAGTGTTAGGGTTGGGTTTAGGGTGAGGGTTAGGGTGACGGTGAGGGTTAGAGTGAGGGTGAGGGTTAGGGTTAGGGTTAGGATAGGATTAGGGTGAGGGTTAGGCTTCAGGATAGGGTTAGGGTGAGGAGCAGGGTTAGGGTTAGGGTGAGGGTTAGGGTTAGTGTGAGGGTTAGGGTTAGGGTTAGGGTTAGGGTGATGGTGAGGGTGAGCGTAAGGTTTAGGGTTAGGATTAGTGTGAGGGTGAAGGTTAGGTTTAGGATTAGGTTTAGGGTTAGGCTCAGGGTGAGGATGAGGGTGAGCGTTAGGGTTAGCATGAGTGTTAGAGTTAGGCTTAGGTTTAGGGTGAGGGTTAGGGTTAGGGTTAGGTGTAGGGTGAGGGTTAGGTTGAGGGGTATATTTAGTGTTAGCTGAGGGAGAGGGTGAGGGTGAACGTTAGAGTTAGGGTTGGGGAGAGGGTTAGGGTTAGTGTGAGGGTTAGGGTGAGGATTAGGGTTAGGATTAGGGTGATGGTGAGGGGTATTGTTAGGGTTAGGGTTAGGGTTAGGCTGAGGTTGAGTGTGAGGGTGAGTGTCAGGTTTAGGTTTAGGTTTAGGGTTAGGTTTAGGGTGAGGTTTATCTTTAGTTTAGGGTTAGGTAGAGGGTTAGGATGAGGGTTAGGGTTAGTGTGAGGGTTATTGTTAGGGTTAGGTGAGGGTAAGGCTTAGGGTGAGGTTTAGGGTGAGGGTAAGGGTTAGGGTGAAAGTTAGGGTGAGAGTGAGTGTTAGGACTAGCTTGAGTGTTAGGGTGAGGTTTAGGGTGAGAGTGAGTGTTAGGTTTAGTTTAGGGTTCGGGTGAGGGTAAGGGTTAGGGTGAGGGATAGGGTGAGTGTGAGGGTTAGGGTTTGGGTGAGGATTAGGGTGATTGTGAGGTTTAGTGTGATGGTTAGTGTTAGGGTGAGGGTTAGGGTTACGGTTAGGGTTAGAGTGATGTTTAGTGTGAGGGTGAGGGTTATGGTGAGGGTGAGGTTTCGGGTGAGTGTGAGGGAAAGGTTTAGGGTTAGGTTGAGGGTTAGGGTTAGTGTGAGGGTTAGGATAAGGGTTATGGTTAGGGTTAGGGTGTGGATAAGGTTTAGGGTGTGGGTTAGGGTGAGTGTGATTGTTAGGGTGAACGTTAGTGTTACGGTAAGGTTTAGGTTGAGGGTTAGGGTGAGAGTGAGGGTTAGGGTTAGGGTGAGGGTGAGGGATAGGATGAGGTTTCGGGCTAGGGTTAACATTAGGGTTAGGGTGAGTTTGAGGTTTAGGGTTAGGGTTAGGGTTAGGGTGAAGTCTAGTGTGAGGGTGAGGCTTAGGGTTAGGGTTAGTTTTAGGGTTAGTGTGAGGGTCAGGGTGAGGGTTAGCTTTAGGGTTAGGGTGAGGTTTAGGGTGACAGTGAGGATTAGGGTGACGGTGAGGGTTAGGTTTAGGGTGGGGGTGAGGGTGAGGTTGAGGGTGAGGCTGAGAGTTAGGGTTAGGGTGAGGGTGAGGGTTAGGCTGAGGGTATGTGTTAGGGTTAGGGTTAGGCTGAGGGAGAGGGTTAGGGTGAGTGTTAGAGTTAGGGTTAGTGTGAGGGGGAGGGTTAGGTTGAGAGTTAGGGTGAGTGTGAGTGTAAGGGATAGGGTGAGAGTTAAACTGAGAGTGAAGGTTAGGGTTAGGGTTAGGGTGAATGTGAGGGTTAGGTTTAGGTTTAGGGTTAGTGTTTGGGTGAGGGCTAAGTTGAGGTTGATTTTTTGGGTGAGGGTGATGGTTAGGATTAGGGTTAGGGTTTGGGTGAGGCTGAGGGTGAGACTAAGGGTGAGGGTGTGTGTGAGGGTTAGGGTTAGCTTTAGGGTTAGTTATAGGGTGAGGGTTAGGGTGATGGTAAGGGTTAGGATGAGGGTTAGGGTGAGGGTGAAGTTTAGGGTTAGGGTGAGGGTTAGGGTTAGTGTGAGGGTTAGGTTGAGGATAAGGGTTAGGATGAGGTATAGGGTGAGGTTGAGGGTTAGGGTTAGGGTTAGGGTAACGATTATGGTTCAGCTTAGGGTTAGTTTTAGGGTTAGGATGAGGGGTAGGTTGAGGGGTAGGGTTACTGTTAGGGTGAGGATTAGAGTCAGTGTGAGGGTTAGGGTTAGGGTAAGGGTTAGGTTTAGGTTGAGCGTAAGGGTTAGGTTGAGGTTTAGGGTGAGGGTGAGGGTTAGGGTTTGGGTTAGGGTGAGGGTTAGGTTTATTGTTAGGTTATGGTTAGGGTGAGGGCTAGGGTGAGGGTGCGCGTTAGGTTGAGAGTGACGGTGAGGGTGAGGATTTCGGTTAGGTAAGGGTCAAGGTTAGGGTTAGGGTGAAGATTACTGTGAGGCTGAGGGTTAGGATAAGCGTTAGAGTTAAAGTGAGGGTTAGGAATAGGGTTAGGGTGAGGGTTAGAGTTATAATGATGTTTAGGTCGAGGGTTAGGTTTAAGGTGAGTATGAGGTTTCGGGTGAGGGTGAGTCGTAGGGTGTGGGTTAGGATTAGGGTTAGGGTGAGGGTTAAGGTGACAGTAAGGCTTTGGGTTAGTGTTAGGGTTAGGGTGAGGGTGAGGGTTATGGTTAGGGTTAGGATTAGGCTGAGCGGTAAGGTTAGGGTTAGGGTGTGGGTGAGGGTTAGTGGGAGAGTTATGGTTAGGGTGAGGGTAAGATTTAGGGTGAAAAATAGGGTGAGTTAGTGTTAGGAGTAGCGTGAGTGTTAGGGTGAGGGGTAGGGTGAGGATTAGGGTTAGGGTTAGGATTATGTGAGGGTGATGGTAAAGGTTAGGGTTAGGCTGAAGGTTAGGGTTACGGTGAGGGTGAGGGTTATTGTTAGGGTTACGGTTAGGATGAGGTTGAGGGTGAGGGTTAGGGTTATGGTTATGGTTATGGATAGGTTGAGGGGATGGTGAGAGTTTCCGTTTAGTCAGGGTTAGGGTTAGGGTGAGGATTAAGGTGAGGGTGAGTTTTAAGGTGAGGGTTAGGTTTAGGGTTAGGGTTAGGGTTACGGTAAGGGTTAGGGTGATGTTTAGTGTGAGGGTGAGGGTTAGTGTGAGGGTGAGGTTTCAGGTAAGGGTGAAGGTTAGGTGTGGGTGAGGGTTAGGGTTAGGGTGAGCGTTAGGGTGACGGTGAGAGTTAGGGTGAGGGTGAAGTTTATTGTTAGGTTTAGGTTTAGGGTGAGGGTTAGGGTTAGGGTTAGCGTTAGGGTGATGGTTAGGGTGAGGGTTAGTGTTAGGTTAATGTGGGGGTTAGGTTAAGTGTGATTGTTGGGGTGAGGGTTAGGGTTAGGATGAGGTTGAGTGTAAGGTTTAGGATATGGGTTAGGGTGAGGGTGAGGGTTAGGATGAGGTTTAGGATTAGGGTTAAATTTAGGGTTAGGTTGAGGATAAGGGTTAGGGTGAGGGTTAGGGTGCATGTGAGGGTTAAATTTACCTTTAGGATCAGGGTGAGGTTTAGGGTGAGGTTTAGGGTTAGGTTGAGTGTGAGGGTGAGAGTAAGGGTTAGGGTTAGGGTGAAAGTTAAGGTGACGGTGAGGGTTAGAGTGAGGGTGAGGGTTAGTGTTAGGGCTAGGGTGAGGATTAGGATGAGGGTTAGAGTTAGGGTTAGGGTGAGGTTCAGGCTGAGGGTGAGGGTTAGGTTTAGGATTAGAGTTAGCATTAGGGTTAGGCTTAGGATGAGGGTGAGTGTGAGGGATAGGGTTAGTGTTAGGGTTAGCATTAGGGTTAGCGTTAGGGTGAGGGTTGGTTGAGAATTTCCGTCAGGTAAAGGTTATGGTGTGGGTTAGGGTTAGGGCTAGGGTTAGGGTTAGGGTCAGGGTTAGGCTGAGTGATAGGGTTAGGTTTTGGGTGAGGGATACGGTGAGGGTGAGTGTGAGGGTGAGGGTTAGGTTGAGGTTGAGGGTTAGGGTGAGGTTTTGGGTTAAGGTTGGGTTAGTTTTAGTGTGAGGATTAGGGTTAGGGTTTGGGTTAAAATTAGGTTGAATGTAAGGATTAGGGTGAGGTTTAGGGTGAGAGTGAGGGATAGGGTTAGCTTTAGGGTTTGGCTGAGTTTGAGGGTGAGTGTGAGGGTTAGGGTTAGGGATTGGTTTAGGGTCAGGTTTAGGATTACTGTTAGGGTTAGGGTGAGGTTTAGGGTTAGGGTTAAGTTTAGGTTAAGTTCACTGTTAGTGTTAGAGTTAGGGTAAGGTTGAGGTTAAGGGTGCAGGTTAGGGTAAGGGTTAGGTTGAGAATTAGGGTGAGGGTTAGGGTGAGGATTAGGGTTAGGATGAAGGATAGGGATAGGGTTAGGGTGAAGTTTAGGTTTAGTGTGAGGGTTAGGGTTAGGGTTAGGTGGAGGTTTAGGGTTTGTGTGATCTTTAGGTTGAGGGTGATGGTTTGTGTGAGTGGGAGGCTTCGGGTGAAGGTGAGGGTTAGTTTGTGGGTGAGGGGGAGGTTTACGGTGAGGATTAGGGTGACGGTGAGAGTTAGGGTGAGGGTGAGGGTTTAGGTTAGGTTTAGTGATAGGGTGAGGTGTAGGGTTAGGGTTAGTGTGAGGGTTAGGGTTAGGGTTTAGTTAGTATTTGTTTGAAGATTAGGGTTAGGATTAAGGTTAGAGTTGGGTTTTGGGTAAACGTTAGGGCGAGGTTTAGGGTGAGGGTGAGGCTTAGGATTAGCGTTAGGGTTAGGGTGAGGTTTAGGGTGAGGTTGAGGGTTAGGGTTAGGGAAAGGATTAGTGTTACGATTTGGGTTATTGTTAGGGTTAGGGTGAGGGTTAGGGTTTGGGTTAAGGTTAGGTTAAGGTTACTGATATGGTTAGAGTTAGGGTAAGAGTGAGGGTGAGGCTTAGGGTTAGGGTTATGGTGAGGGTTAGGTGAGGTTGAGGGTTAGGGTTTGGATTAAGGTTATGGTTAGGGTTAGGGTTAGGCTTAGGGTGAAGTTTAGGGTGAGGGTGAGTGTGAGGGTTAGGGTTAGTATGAGGGTTAGGGTGAGGGTGAGTGTAAGGGTTAGGGTGAGAGTTAGTGTGAGGATGAGGTTTAAGGTTATGGTTAGCGTTAGGGTGAGGGTTAGGGTGAGTGTTAGGGTTAGGGTTAGGGTGAGGGTGAGGGTTGGGGTGAGTTTGAGGGTTAGGGATAAGGTGAGGATTAGTGTTAGGATTAGGGTTAGGGTGAGGGCTAGGGTGAGTGTGAGTGTTAGGTTTAGGGGTAGAGTTAGGGTGAGGGTTAGGCTTAGGGTGAGGATGAGTGTTAGGTTTAGTGTGAGGGTTAGGGTTAGGGTTAGGTTTAGGCTGAGAGTGAGGGTGAGAGTGAGGGTAATGTTTATGGTTAGGGTTAGGGTGAGGGCTAGGGTGAGGGTGTGGGTTAGGGTTAGGGTGAGGGTGAGGGTGAGGGTTTTGGTTAGGTAAGGGTTAGGGTTAGGGTGAGGATTAGGGTGAGTTGAGGGTTAGGTTTACCGTGAGGTTAGGGGTAGGGTGAGGGTTATGGTTAGGGTGATGTTTAGGGTGAGGGTGAGGGTTAGGTTTAGGGTGAGAGTTAGGTTGACGGTGAGAGTTACGGTGAGGGTGAGGGTTAGGGTTATGTCTAGGGTTAGGGTTAGGCTGACTGTAAGTGTTAGGGTGAGGCTTAGTCTGAGGGTTAGGGTTAGGTTTAGGATGAGGGTTAGGGTGAGTGGAAGGGTTAGGGTTAGGGTTATGGTGAGGTTAAGGGTTAGGGTAAGGCTTAGGGTGAGGGTTAGGTTTAAGGTTATGGTGAGGAAAAGGGTTAGGGTGAGGGTTAGTGTTAGCGTGAGGGTTAGGTTGAGAGTGAATGTTAGGTTTAGGGTTAGGGTTAGGGTTAGGCTTAGGCTTAGGGTGAGGGTGAGTGTGAGGGTTAGGGTGAGGGTTAGGGTTAGGGTTATAGTGAGGACAAGTGTTATGTGATGTTTAGTGTGAGGGTGAGGGTTAGGGTGAGTGTGAGGGTTTGGGCGAGGGTGAGGTTTAGGGTGTGTGTGAAGGTTAGGGTTACGGTGAGGTTGAGGGTGATGGTGAGGGTTAGGGTGAGGGTGAGAGTGAGGGTTAGGATTAACGTTAGGGTGAGGTGTAGTGTTAGGATTACAGTTAGGGTGAGGGTTAGGTTTAGGATTACTGTGATGTTTAGGGTTAGGGTTAGTGTTAGAGTAAGATTGAGGGTAAGGGTTAGGGTGAGGTTTAGGGTGAGGGGGAAGGTTAGGTTTAGGGTGAGGGTTAGGGTTAGTGTAAGGGTTGGGGTTAGGACTAGGTTAGTGTTAGAGTAAGGGTTAAGGTGAGGGTTAGGTTGAGGGTGAGGGTTAGGGTTAGGTGTAGGGTTATGGTGAGGGTTAGGGTTTGTGTGAGGGTTAGGGTAGTTTTATGGTTAGGGTGAGGAAAAGAGTTAGGGTGAGAGTTAGTGTCAGGGTGAGGGGTAGGGTTAGAGTTAGCTTTAGATTGAGGTGTAGGGTTAAGGTTAGTGTGAGGGTTAGGTTTAGGGTTTATTTAGTATTTGTGTGAGGATTAGGGTTAGGGTTAGGATTAGCGTTAGGTTTAGCATAAGGGTTAGGGTGAGGAAAAGGGTTAGGGTGAGGGTTAGTGTGAGGGTGAGGGTTAGGTTGAGAGTGAGGGTTAGGTTTAGGATTAGGGATAGGGTTAGGCTTAGGCTTAAGGTGAGTGTGAGTGTGAGGGTTAGGGTAAGGGTTAGCATGAGGGTTAGGGTTAGTGTGATGTTTAGGGTGAGGGTGAGGTTTTCGGGTGAGGGTGAGGGTTCTGGTTAGGGTGAGTGTTAGGTTGTGGGTGAAGGTTAGTGTTAGGGTGAGGGTGAGGGTGACAGTGAGGGTTAGGGTGAGGGTGAGAGTGTGGGTTAGGGTTAACGTTAGGGTGAGCGGTACGTTTAGGGTGAGAGTTAGGGTGAGGTTTATGGTGAGCTTTAGGCTTAGGGTTAGAGTTAGGATTAGTGTGAAGATTAGGATTAGGGTTAGGGTTAGAGTTAGGTTGAGGGTAAGGTTTAGGGTGAGGTTTAGGGTGAGGGGGAGGGTTAGGGTGAGTATGAGGGTTCAGGTGAGGGGGAGGGTTAGGGTGTGGGTGAAGCTTAGGGTTAAGGTGAGGGTGAGGGTGACTGTGAGGGTTAGGGTGAGGGTGGGAGTGAGGGTTAGGATTAACGATAGGGTGAGGGGTAGGGTTAGGATTACAGTTAGGGTGAGGGTTAGGTTGAGGTTTAATGTTAGGGTTAGAGTTAGGATTACTGTGATGATTAGGATTAGGGTTCGGGTTAGGGTTAGGGTTAGGTTAGGGTTAGACTAAGGGTTAAGGTGAAGGTTAGGTTGAGGGTGAGGATTAGGGTTAGGTTTAGGGTTATGGTGAGGGTTAGGGATTGTGTGAGGGTTAGGGTAGTTTTATGGTTAGGGTGAGGAAAAGAGTTAGGGTGAGGTTTAGCGTGAGGGTTTGTGTGACGGTGAGATGTAGGTTGAGGGTGAGGGTTAGGGTTAGAGTCAGCGTTAGGTTGATGTGTAGGGTTAAGGTTAGGGTGAGGGTTAGGGTTAGGGTTTAGTTACTATTTGTGTGAGGTATAGGGTTAGCGTTAGGGTTAGAGTTAGGTTTAGCGTAAGGCTTAGGGTGAGGTTTAGGGTGAGGGTGAGGGTTAGGGTGAGCATTAGGTTAGGGTGAGGATTAACGTTAGAGTTAGGGTGAGGGTTAGGTTTAGGGTGATGTTTAGGGTGAGGGTGAGGGTTACGGTGTGGGTGAGGGTGAGGGTGAGGTTGAGGTTTAGGGTGTGGGTATGGGTTAGGTTTAGTGTGAGAGATAGGTGGACAATGAGGGTTATGTTGAGGGTGAATGTTAGTTTTAGGTTTAGGGTTAGGGTTAGGGTGAGGGTAAGGGTTAGGTTGAGGCTTAGGCTGAGAGTTAGGGTTACGGTTAGGATCAGGGTTAGATTGAATGGGAGGGTTAGGGTTAGGGTCAGCGTGAGGGTAAGGGTTAGCGTGAGGCTTAGCGTGAGGGTTAGGGTGAGTAAAAGGGTTAGGGTGAAGGTTAGTGTAAAGGTGAGGGTTAGGTTGAGAGTGAGGGTTAGATTTAGGATTAGGGATAGGTTTAGTCTTAGGCTTAGGGTGAGGGTAAGTGTGAGGGTTAGGGTGAGGGTTAGGGTAAAGGTTAGCGTGAGGGTTAGGGTTAGTGTGATATTTAGGGTGAGGGTGAGGTGTAGGGTGAGGGTTCGTGTTTGGGTTAGGGTGAGGGTTAGGTTGTGGGTGAACGTTACTGTTAGGGTGAGGGTGAGGGTGACAGTGAGGGTTAGGGTGAGGGTGAGATTGAGGGTTAGGGTTAACGTTAGGGTGAGGGGTACGGTTAGGGTGAGAGTTAGGGTGAGGCTAATGGTGAGGTTTAGGCTTAGGGTTAGATTTAGGATTAGTGTGAAGATTAGGGTTAGGGTTTGGGTTTGAATTAGGTTGAGGGTAAGGATTAGGGTGAGGGGGAGGGTTAGGGTTAGCATCAGGTTTAGGGTGAGTTTTAGGGTGAGGGTGAGGGTTAGCGTTAGGGTTAGGGGTAGTGTTAGGGTTAGGGTGAGAGTAAGGGTTAGGGTTAGGGTTAGGGTTATTGTTAGGGTTAGAGTTAGTGTGAGGGTTATGTTGAGGTTTTGGATTAGTGTTAGGTTCAGGTTTAGGATGAGGCTGAGGGGTAGGGTTAGTATTATTGTTATGGTTAGGGTTAGGCTGAGGGTGAGGGTAGGGGTGAGGGTTAGGTTTAGGATTAGGTTTAGAGTTAGGGTTACCATGAGTAAAAGGTTTAGGTTGAAGGTTAGGGTGAGGGTGAATGTTAGGGTGAAGTTGAGGGTTAGGTTTAGGTTTATGATTAGAGTTAGGGTTAGGCTTAGGGTGAGGGTGTACGTTAGGGTGAGTGTGAGTGTTAGGGTGAGAGTGAGTGTTCGGGTGAGGGTGACGGTTAGGGTGTGGGTGAGGTTTAGAATTAGGGTGAGTGTTAGGGTGATGGTGAGGTTTTGGTTGATGGTGACGTTAAGGTTATGGTTAGGGTTATGGTTAGGATGAGAGTAAGGGTTAGGATGAGTGTTAGGGTGATGGTGAGGGTTAGGGTTGGTGTTAGCGTGAGGGTTAGGTTTAGGTTGAGGGTTAGGTTTAGGGATAGGATTAGGGTGAGTGTAAGTGTTAGGGTTAGGGTTAGGGTTAGAGTTAGGTTGAGGGTGAGAGTGAGGGCTATGTTTAGGATTAGGGTTAGGGTTAGGGTGAGGCTGAGGTTGAGGGAGAGAGTACGGGTTAGGTTTAGGATTAGGGTTAGGGTTACGGTTAGTCTGAGTTTGAGGGTGAGGGTGAGGGTTAGGGTTAAGGTTAGGGTGAGGGTTAGAGTTAGGGTTAGGGTTAGGGTGGGGGTGAGGTTTAAGTTTAGTTTGATGTTTAGGGAGAGAGTGTGGGTTTGGGTGAAGGTGAGGGTCGGGTGAGGATGTGGGTGAGGGTTAGGGTTAGGGTGAGTGTTAGGGTGAGAGAAAAGGTAAAGGTGAGGTTTAGGGTGAAGGTTAGGTTTAGCATTAGGGATAGGGTGAGGATCACGGTCAGGGTTTGGTTAGTGTTAGGGTTAGGTGAGGCTGAGGGTTATGGTGAGGGTGAGGGTAAGGGTTAGGGTGAGGTTTAGGGATTGGTATAGGGTTAGGGTGACGGTGAGGGTGAACGTTAGAATTAGGGTTACGATTAGAGTTAGGGTGAGGGTGAGGGTGAGGGTGAGGGTTAGGGTTAACGTGAGGTTTAGAGTTAGGTTTAGGTTTAGAGTGAGGGTGAGTGTGAGGGTTAGGGTTAGGTTTAGGTTGAGGATTAGGGTTAGGATGAGGATTAGGGTTAGGTTTAGGGTTAGGGTGAGGGTGAGGTTGAGCATTAGGTTTAGGGTTAGTGTTAGCCTGAGGGTGAGGGTTAGGGTTAGGATTAGGTTTAGGGTTAGGCTGAGGCTGAGGGTGAGGGTGAGGGTTATGGTTAACATGTGGTTTAGAGTTAGGCTTAGGTTTAGAGTGAGGGTTTGGATTTGGGTAGGGTGAGGGTGAGGTTTAGAGTGAGGTTTAGGTTTAGGGTTAGCACTAGGGTTAGGGTGAGTTTGAGGGTGAGGGTTAGGGTTAGGGTGAGGGTAAGGGTCAGGGTGAGGTGTAGGGTTAGTGTGAGAGTTATGGTTAGGGTTCGGATTAGGGTAAGGGTTAGGGTGAGGGTTAGGGTGAGTGTGAGGGTTAGGGTTAGCGTTAGGGTTAGGGTGAGCTTTAGGGTGAAAATTAGGTTTAGTGTTAGGATTAGGTGGAGGGTGAGGGTGAGGGTTAGGGTTAGGTTTAGGGTTAGGGTTAGGGTTAGTGTAAAGATTAGGGTTAGGTTTAGGGATAGGGTGAGGATGAGGGTCAGGATTAGGTTTAGGTTTAGTGTTAAGGTGAGGGTGAGGTTGAGCGTTAGATTTAGGGTTAGGTTTAGGGTGAGGGTGAGGGTTAGGGTTAGGTTTAGGGTTAGGGTTAGGCTGAGGGTGAGGGTGAGGGTGAGGGTTATGTTAAGCATGAGGGTTAGAGTTAGGCTTAGGGTTAGGGTGAGGGTTAGGGTTAGTGTTAGGTTTAGGCTGAGGGTTAGGGTGAGAGGAGCATTAGGCTGAGGTTTAGGGTTTCGCTGAGGTTGAGGGTTATTGTTAGGGTTAGGGTTAGGGTGAGGGTGAGGGTGAGGGTTAGGGTTAGGGTGAAGGTTAGGATTACGGTTAGGGTTAGGGTGAGGTTTAGGGTGAGGGTGAGGGTTAGGGTGAGTGTGAGGTTTCGGGTAGGTGTGGGGTTATGGTGAGGGTGAGGGTTTGGGTTAGGGTGAAGGTTAGAGAGACGATGAGAGTTAGGGTGAGGGTGATGTTTAGGGTTTGGTTTAGGTTTGTGGTGAGGGTTAAGGTAAGGGTTAGGGTTAGGGTCAGGGTTAGGGTGAAGGGTATGGCTAGGGTTAATGTGAGGGTTAGGTTTAGTGTGAGGGTTAGGGTGAGGGTTAGGGTTAGGATGAGGCTGAGGGTAAGGGTTACGTTGAGAGTCAGGGTGAGGGTGAGGGTTATGGTAAGGTTTAGGATTAGGGTTAAATATAGGGTTAGGCTGAGGATAAGGGTTGGGGTGAGGGTTTTGGTGCGGGTGAGGTTTAAGTTTACCATTAGGATCAGGATGAGGGTTAGGGTGAGGGTTAGGGTTAGGGTGAGGGTTAGGGTTAGGGTTAGGTTGAGGATGAGGTTTAGGGTTAGTGTTAGGGCGAGGGTTAAGGTTAGGTTGAGGTTTAGGGTTATGTTTAGTGTTAGGGTGAGGGTGAGGGTTAGGGTTAAGGTTAGGGTGAGGGTTAGGGTGAGGGTGAGGGTGAGGGTTAGGTATAGCATTAGGGTTAGGGTTAGGGTTAGGGTTAGGGTTAGGGTTAAGGTGAGGGGAGGGTGAGAGTTTTGTTATATAAGGGTTATGATGTGGGTTAGTGTTAGTCTTAGGGTTAAGGTGAGGTTTAGGATGACGGATAGAGTTAAAGTTAGGGTTAGGGATAGGGTGAGGGTGAGGGTGAGGGTTAGGTTGAGGTTGAGGGTTAGGGATAGGGTTAGGGTGAGGAGCAGAGTTAGCCTTAAGGTGAGTGTTACAGTTAGTGTGAGGATTAGGGTTAGGTTTAGGGTTATGTTAAGGGTAAGGGATAGGGTAAGGGTTAGGGTGAGGGTGAGGGTTATGGTTAGGGTGAGGGCTAGGGTGAGGGTGATGGTTAGGGTTAGGGTTAGGGTTAGTATTTAGGTGAGGGTAAGGGCTAGGGTGAGGTTGAGGGTGAGGTTTAGGGTGAGGTTTAGGGTGAGGGTTTGGTTGAGGGTGAGGTTTAGGGTTTGGGTGAGGGTTAGGGTTAGTCTGACGGTTAGGGTTAGGGTTATGGTAAGGGTTAGGGTTAGGCTTAGGGTTAGGTTTAGGGTTAGGATGAGGGTTATGTTGAGGGGTATGGTTACTGTTAGGGTGAGATTTAGGGTCAGTGTGAGAGTTAGGGTTAGGTTAAGGGTTATTGTTAGGTTGAGGGTAAGTCTTAGATGGAGGGTTAGGGTGAGGGTGAGGGTGAGGGTTAGCGTTAGTTTTAGGGTTTGGGTGAGGGTTAGGGTGAGGTTTAGGTTTAGTGTAAGGTTGAGGTTTAGGGTGAGTGTTAGGGTGAGGGTAAGGTTTAGGGTGATGGGTAGGGTGAAAGTGAGGGTTAGGGTTAGTGTGAGGGTGAGGGTTAGGGTTAGGGTTAGGGTGATTTTTAGTGTTAGGTTTAGGATTAGTGTTAGGGTGAGAGTTAGGGTTAGGATTAGGGTAATTGTTAGGGTTAGGGTGAGGGTGAGGGTGAGGGTTAGGGTAAGGGTTAGGGTGAGGGTGAGGGGTAGGTTTAGGATTAGTGTAATGGTTAGGCTAAGGGTGAGGGTGAGGGTGAGGGTTGGGTTTAGCCTGAGGGTTAGAGTTAGGTCTAGGATAAGCGTTAGGGTATGGGTTAGGTTTAGGGTGAGGGTTAGGGTAAGGGGTAGGATTAGGGTTAGCGTGAGGGTTAGGGTTGTTGTTTGGGTTAGGGTTAGGGTTAGGATTAGTCTGAGGGTTAGGGTGAGGGTGAGTGATAGCGTTAGGGTTAAGGAGAGGGTTAGGGTTAGTGGGAGGGTTAGGGTGAGGATTAGGGTGACGGTGAGAGTTATTGTGAGGGTTAGGGTTTGGGTTAGGCTGAGGTTGAGGGTGAAGGTGAGGGTTTGGGTTAGGTTAGGGATAGGGTTAGGGTTAGGGTGAGGCCTAGGATGAGGGTGTGTGTTTGGGTGAGGGTGAGAGTGAGGATTTCGTTAGGTAAGTGTCAGGTTTAGGGTTAGTTTGAGGATTAGGGTGAGGGTTAGGGTTAGGGTGAGGGTGAGCGTTAGGTTTAGGGTTAAAGTTAGGTTTATGTGAGGATAAGGGTTAGGGTGCGGGTGAGGGTTAAGGTTACCGTTAGGATCAGGGTGAGTGTTAGGGTTAGGGTTAGGTTGAGGTTGAAGTTTAGGTTAGGGTCAGGGAGAGATTTAGGGTTAGGGTAAGGTTAATTGTTATGTTTACGGTTAGGGTGAGAGTGAGGGTGAGTGTGAGGGTGAGGGATAGGTTTAGTTAGGGTTATGGTTAGGGTGAGGGTTAGGCTGAGGTATAGGGTTAGGGTTAGGTTTAGGGATAGGGTGAGTGTGAGGATTATTGTGAGGGTTAGGGTTACAGTTAGGGTGAGGTTAAGGGTTAGGGTGAGCGTTTGAGTTAGGGTTAGGTTGAGGTTTAGGGTGAGGGTGAATGTGAGGGTTAGGTTTAGGATGAGATTTAGGTTTAGGGTGAGGTCTAGGGTTAGGGTTAGTGTTAGGGTGAGAGCTAGGGTGAGGGTGAGGTTTACGGTTAGGGTTAGTGATGGGTTGTGGATTAGGGTTAGGGTTAGGGTTAGGTTGAGGGTTAGGCTGAGGGGTAGGTTTTGGGTTAGGGGGAGGGTTAGGTTAGTGTGAGGTTAGGGTGAGGGTTAGGGTTATGGTGAGGGTGAGGGTAAGGGTTAGGGTGAGGGTGAGGTTTAGGGTTTGCGTTAGGGTTAGGGTTTGAGTTAGGGTAGGGTTAGGGTTAGGGTTAAGATTATGTTGAGGGTGAGGGTTATGGATAGGGTTAGTGTGAAGTTTATGTTTAGGGTTATGATGAGGTTTAGGGTTAGGGTGAGGGTTAGGTTAAGGGTGAGGTTGAGGTTGAGGGTTAGGGTTAGCATTAGGGTTAGGGTTAGGGTGAGGATGAGGTTTAGGGTGAGGTTGAGGGTTAAGGTTAGGGTTAGCATAAGGGTTAGTGTGAGTGTTAGGGTGAAGGTAGTGGTCAGGTTTAGGGTTAGGTTTAGGGTGAGGGTTTGTGTTAGGTTTAGGTTTAAGGTTAGGGTCTCGGACAGGGATAAGCTTAGGCTCAGGGTTAGGCTGATGGTGAGGGTTAGGGTTAGCATTAGGGTTAGGGTTAGGGTTAGGCAGAGGGTTAGGGTTAGGGTTAATGTTAGGGTGAGTTTGAGGGTGAGTGTTAGATTTAGTGTTAGGCTTATGGTTAAGGTGAGGGTTAGGGTTAGGGTTAGGTGGAGGGTTAGGGTTAGGGTTAGGGTGAGTGTTAGAGTGACGATGAGGATTAGGGTGAGGGTGAGGGTTAGGTTGAGGTTTGGAGTTTGGGTTAGGATAAGGGTTAGGTTTAGGTTTACAATAAGGATTAGTTTGAGTTTTATGTTTAGGGTTAGGGTGAGGGTGAGGGCTAATTTTAGGGACAGGGTTAGGGTTAGGGATAGTGTGAGGATTAGGTTTCAGGTTAGTGTTAGGTTGAGGTTTAGACTGAGGTGTAGCGTTAGGGTTAGGGTGAGGGTTAGGTTTAGTGTGAGGGTTAGTGTTAGGGTTAGGGTTAGGTTGAGGGTAAGGGTTAGTGTGAGATTTAGGGTGAGAGTGAGGCTTAGTTTAGCATTAGGGTTAGGCAGAGGGTTAGGGTAAAGTTCAGTGTTTGGGTGAGTGTGAGGTTGAGGGTTAGGTTTACAGTGAGGTTTAGTGATAGGGTGAGGGTTAGGGTGAGGTTGAGGGTGAGGGGTAGGTTTAGGATTAGGGTTATGTTTAGGGTTAGGCTGAGGATGAGGGTGAGGGAGAGGGTGAGAGTTAGGTGTAGGGTTAGGGTAAGGGTTAGGGTGAGTGAGAGGCTTAGGGTTAGGGTTAGGATGAGGTTGATTGTTAGGGTGAGAGTGATGGTTAGGGTTACTATTAGGTTAGGGTGAGGGCCAGGGTGAAGTTGAGGTTTAGGGTTAGGGTTAGGTTTATAGTGAGGGTTAGGGTTAGGTTTAGGGTGAGGGTTAGTGTGAGGGGTAGGGTTAGGGTGAGGGTTAGGGTTAGGGTTCGGATTAGGGTGAGGGTAAGGGTGAGAGTGAGGGTTAGGTTTAGTGTAAGTGCTAAGGTGAGGGTTAGGGTTAAGGTTAGGTTAAAGGTTAGGGTGAGGGCGAGGGTTAGTGTTAGGTTGATCTTAGGGGTGAGGTTTAGGGTTAGGGTGAGGTTTAGGGTTATGGTTAGGGTTAGCGTGAGGGTTAGTGTTAGGTTTAGGGTTAGAATGAGGGTTCCTGTTAGGATTAGGGTGAGGTTTAGGGCTAGGTTTAGGGTGAGGGTTAGGGGTAGGGTGATGTTTAGGGTGAGAGTTAGGGTGATGGTGAGTGTTCAGGTGAGGGTGAGGGTGATGTATAGATTTAGGGTGAGGGTTAGAGTTTTAGGGTTAGGGTTAGGGTGAGGCATAGGGTTAGATTTAGGGTTAGTTTTAGGGTGAGGGTTAGGGTAAGGGTAAGTGTTAGGATGAGGGTTAGGGTGAGCCTGAGGTATTTAGGGTTAGGGTGAGGGTTAAGCTTAGTGTGAGGGTTTTGGTTTAGATTAGGGATAGGTTGTGGGTAAGGGTTAGGATGAGGGTTAGGGTTAGGGCAAAGGTTAGGGTGAGGGATAGGGTTAGGTTTAGGGTTAGGATGAGGGTTAGATTGAGGGGTAGGTTTAGTGAAAGTGTGAGGATTAGGGTTAGTGTTAGGTTTAGGGTGAGTGTTAGCCTGAGGGGTAAGTTTAGAGTTAGGGGTAGGGTTAGGTTTGTATGAGGTTTAGGGTGAGTTTACGATGAGGGTTAGGGTCAGGGTAAGCGTTAGGGTGAGGGTTAGGTTGAGGGTAAATATTAGGTTGAGGGTTAGGGTGAGAGTGAGTGTTTGGGTTAGCGTCAGTGTTAGGTTGTGGGTTAGTGTTAGGGTTATTGTGAGGGTAAGGGTTAGGGTGAGTGTTAGCGTGAGGTTGAGGTTTAGGGTTAGGATTAGGGTTAGGGTTAGGGTTAGGCTGAGGGTGAGGATGAGGGTGAGGGTTAGGGTTAGAGTTAGGGTGAGGGTTAGGTTTAGTGTGAGTGTTAGGGTGAGTGTTAGGGTTAGGGTGAGAGTGTGAGGTTGACGTTTAGGGTTAGGGTTAGTGTTAAGGTGAGGGTTAGGGTGAGGGTTAGGGTTATGGTTAGGGTTAGTTTTAGGGTGAGGTTTAGGGTGTGTGTTAGGGATAGGGTTAGGGTTAGGGTGAGAGTTAGTGTGAAGGTGAGTGTAAGGGTGAGGGTGAGGTTTATGGTTAGGGTGAGGATTAAGGTTAAGATTAGGGTTAGGGTGAGGGTGAGGGTTAGTGTGTGGTGAGGATGAGGGTTAGGGTGAGGGTTAGGATGAGGGTGAGACTTAGGGTGAGGGTGAGGGTTAGGGTGAGGGTTAGCATTAGTGTGAGGTGTAGGGTTAGGTTTAGGTTGAGGGTTAGAGTGACGGTTAGGGTTCGGGTTGAGTTAGTATGAATGTGAGGATTAGGATTAGGTTTAGGTTCAGAGTTAGGTTGAGGGTAAGGGTTAGGGTGAGGTTTAGGGTAAGGGTGAAGTTTAGGGTTAGCGTTAGGTTTAGGCTGAATTTTAGGGTGAGGGTGAGGGTTAGGGTTAGGGATTGGTTTGGGGTTACGGTTAGGATTAGTTTTAGGGTTAGGGTGAGTTTTAGGTTTAGGGTTAAGGTTAGGTTAAGGTTACTGTTAGGGTTAGAGTTAGGGTAAGGTTGAGGGTGGGGTGAGGGTTAGGTTCAGGGTTACCGTGAGGGTTAGGGTGAGGGTTTGGGTGAGGGTGAGAGTTAGGGTTAGGATGAAGATTAGGGTTAGATTTAGGGTTAGGCTTAGGGTGAATTTTAGGGTGAGGGTGAGTGTGAGGGTTGGGGTTAGGTTTAGGGTGAGCATTAGGGTGATGTTGAGTGTTAGGTTGAGGGTGAGGGTTAGGGTTAGGTTTAGGTATAGGGTGAGGATTAGGGTGAGGGTTATGGTGAGGGTTAGGGTTAGGGTTAGAGTTAGGGTGAGGGCTAGGGTGAGGGTGAGGGTTAGGGTAAGTTTTAGTGATAGGGTGAGGATTAAGGTTAGGGTTAGTGTTAGGGTGAGTGTTAGCCTGAGGGGTAGTGTTAAGTTTAGGAGGAGGGTTAGGTTAGTTGAGGGTTAGGGTGAGGGTTAGGATTAGGGTTAGGTTGAGGGTAAGCGTTATTGTGAGAGTTAGGTTGAGGTTGAGGGTGAGGGTTAGGTTTATGATTAGGGTTAGGGTTAGGTTAATCTGAGGGTGAGGATGAGGGTTATGGTTAGGGTGAGGGTGAGGGTAAGGGTTAGTCTGAGGATTAGGGTGAGAGTGATGGTAAGGGTTAGAGTGAGTGTTAGGGTTAGGGTGAGGTTTGGGGTTAGGGTTAGGGTTAGGGTGAGGGTTAGGGTGAGGTTTAGGTTTAGGGTTAGTGTGAGCGTTAAATTAGTGTGAGGGTTAGGGTTAGGTTTAGGGTTAGAGTGAGGGTAAGGGTTAGGGTGAGGGTTACGGTGAGAGTGAGGGGTAGAGTCAGCGTGTTAGAGTAAGGTTTAGGGTGACTGTTAGGGTTAGGGTCAGGGTTAGGTTTAGGGGTAGTGTTAGGTTGAGTGTTAGAGTTAGGGAGAGTTTTAGGGATATGGTAAGGGTTAGGGTAAGTTTGAGGTTGAGGGTTAGGATTAGGGTGAGGGTTAGATTTAGGCTGAGGGTTAGGGAGAGTGTTAGGTTTAGGATTAGGTTTATGGTTAGTGTGAGACTGAAGGTTAGGGTAAGGGTGAGGGTGAGGGTTAGGGTTAAGGTTAGGGTTAGGGTGAGGGTGAGGGTTATTGTTAGGTACAGGGTTACTGTTCGGGCTAGGGTGAGGGTGAGAGTTAGGGTTAGGTTTAGGGTGAGAGTTAGGTTGAGGATGAGGTTTAGGGTTGGGGTTAGGTTGTCGGTTATGGTGAAGGTGAGGGTTAGGTTGAGGGTGAGTGTTAGGTTTAGGTTTAGGTATAGGGTGAGGATTAGCATTAGGTGGTGTGTTAGGGTTAATGTGAGGGTTAGGTTTAGTGTGAGGGTAAGGTTAAGGTGAGAGTTAAGTTGAGTGTGAAGGTTAGGATTAGGGTTAGGGTGAGGGTGAGGGTGAGGGTTAGGTTTAGTTTTAGGGTTAGTGTTTGGGTGAGGGCTAGGTTGACGGTGAGGGTTAGGTTTAGTGTGAGGGTTAGGGTTAGGGTGAGGGTAAGGTTTAGGGTGAGAGTTATGGGAAGAGTGAGTGTTAGGGTTAGCGTGATTATTATGGTGTGGTTTAGACTCAGGGTTAGAGTGAGGGTGAGGATTAGGGTTAGCGTTAGGGTTAGGCTGAGGTTTAGGGTGAGGTTGAGGGTTAGGGTTAGGGATAGGGTTAGTGTTATGGTTAGGGTTTGGGTGAGGAAAATGGTTAGGCTGAGGGTTAGGGTTATGGTGAGTTTGAGGGTGAGGGTGAGGGTTAGGTTGAGGGTTTGGGATAGGGTAAGGGTGAGAGTAAGGGTTAGTGTGATATTTAGGGTGAGCGTGAGGTTTTGGGTGAGTTTGAGGGTTCGGGTGAGGGTGAGGGTTAGGGTTAAGGTTAGGGTGAGGGTTAGCGGACGGTGAGGGTTACGGTGAGGGTGAGGGTTAAGGTTAGGGTTAGCATTAGTGTGAGGGTTAGGGTTAGGGTTAGGGTTAGTGTGAGGGTTAGTGTGAGGGTTAGGGTTAGGGTTAGGTTTAAGGTTTGTGTGAGGTTTATGGTTAAGTTTAGGGTTAGAGTTAGGTTGAGGGTAAGGGTTATGGTGAGGGTTAGGTTTAGCGATGAGGTTAGTGTTAGGTTTAGGGTTTGGGTTATTGTTAGGCTTAGAGATAGGGTGAGGGTGAAGTTGACGGTTAGGTTTAGCGTTAGGTTTAGGGTGAGGGTGAGCGTGACAGTTAGGGTTAGGATTAGGTTCAGTGTTAGGTTTTTGCTGATTGTGAGGGTGAGGATGAGGGTGAGGGTTAGGGTTAGGTTTATCTTTAGCGTTAGGGTTAGGGTTAGGTTGAGGGTGAGGTTGAGGTTGAGGGTGAAGCTTAGGGTTAGGGTGGCGATGAGGGTAAGGGTGATGGTGAAGGTTAGGGTGAGGGTGAGGGTTAGGGTTATGGTAAGAATAAGGGTTAGTGTGAGGGTTAGGGTGATTGTGAGGGTTGGGGTTAAGATTAGCGTGAGAGTTAGGTTTACGGTGAGTGTTAGGGTTAGGGTTAGGGTTAGGTTGAGGGTTAGGTTTAGGGTGAGGTTTAGTTTTAGGGTTAGGGTTAGGGTCAGTGTGACTGTGAGGGTTGGAGTTAGGGTTAGTGTGAGGGGTAGGGAGAGGGGTAGGATTAGGGTTAGGTTTAGGGTTAGGGTGAGGATTAGGGTGAGCGTGAGGGTTAGCCTGAGATTTAGGGTTAGGGTGATTGTTTGGGTTTCGTTTAAGGTGACTGTTAGGGTTAGGGTGATGTTTACGGTGAGGGTGAGGGTTAGGGTGAGGGTGTGGTTTAGTGTAAGGGTGAGGGTAAGATTGTGGGTGATGTTTAGGGTTAGGGTGAGGGGTAGGTGAGGTGTAGGTTTGGGATTAAGGTGAGGGTTAAGGTTAGAGATAGGGTTAGGCTTAGGGTTAGAGTTAGTGTGAGGATAATGGTTAGGGTCAGGATGAGGGAGATGGTGAGAGTTAGGGTTAGCGTTAGCCTTAGGGTGAGATTTAGGGTTAGAGTTAGGGTTATGGTGAGGGTGAGGGTGAGGGTTAGGGTTAGGGTTAGGGTTAGGCTGAGGGTGAGGGTGAGGGTTATGGTTAGGGTGATGTTTAGGGTTAGGGTGAGTTTGATGGTTCTGGTGAGGGCGAGGGTTAGGGTGTGGGTGAGGGTTAGGATTTCAGTTAGCTTTAGGGTGAAGGTTAGGGTTTTGGTTATGGGTAGGTTGAGGGTTAGGGTGAGGGTTATGGATAGGGTTAGTGTTAGTGTGAATATTAGGGTTAGGGTTAGTGTTAGGGTTTGGATGCGGGTAAGGTTTTGGGTGAGGTTTAGGGTGAGTGTGAAGGTTAGGATTAGCATTAGGGTTAGGGTCAGGGTTAGCGTTAGAGTTAGGTTTAAGGTAAGGATTAGGGTTATGGTTAGGGTTAGAGTTAGGGTGAGGGTGAGGGTGAGTGTCAGGGTGAGGGTGAGGATTAGGGTTAGGGTTAGGGTGAGTGTTAGGGTTAACGTTAGGGTCAGGGTGAGGGTGAGGGTTAAGATAAGGGTCATGTTTAGGGTGAGGGTGAGAGTGATGGTTAGGGTTAGGATGAGGGTTAGGGTTAGGGTTAGCCTGAGGGTGAGGTGAGGGCTAGGGTGAGGGTGAGGGTGAAGGCTAGCGTTAGGATTAGGGTTAGGGTTTGGGAGAGGCTGAGATTGAGGGTGAGGGTGAGGTTTAGGGTTAGGGTGAGCTTTAGTATTAGGGTTAGGGATAGGGGAAGGTTAGGGTTAGGGTTAGTTTGAGGGTTAGGGTTAGGGTGAGGGTTAGAATGAGGGTTAGGTTTAAGATGAGGTTTAGGGTGAGGGTGAGGGTTAGGGTTAGGTTTAGGGTGAGTGTTAGGTTTAGTGTGAGGATTAAGTTTAATAGGTTGAGGGTCAGGATTAGGTTGAGGGTGATGTTTAGGGTGAGGGTGAGGTTTTGGGTGAGGGTTTAGGTAAGGATTATGTTTAGGGTTAGGGTTAATGTGAGGGTTAGGGTTAGGGTTAAGGTTAGGGTGAGAGCAAGGTTTAGGGTGAGGGTTAGGTTGATGGTGAGTGTCACGGTTAGCGTTAGCGTGAGGGTTAGGTTTAGGGTGAGGGTTAGTGTTAGGGTTAGGGTAAGGGTGAGGGTGAGCATTAGGGTTAGGGTTAAGGTTAGACTTAGGGTGAGGGTCAGGGCTAGGTTTAGGATTAGGATTAGGGTTAGGGTGAGGCTTAGAAGGAAGGTGAATGTTAGAAGGAGGGTGAATGTTAGGTTTAGGATGAGGTCTAGAGTTAGGGTTAGGGTTAGGGAGAGGATTAGGATGATGTGTAGGGTTAGGGTTAGGGTGAGGGTTAGGGTTAGTTTGAGGGTTAGAGTTAGGTTTAGGCTTAGGTTTTGGTTGAGGGTAAGGGTTAAATTGAGGGTTATGGGGAGGGTGAGGGTTAGGGTTAGGGTTAGGGTGAGGATTAGGTTGAGGTGTAGGTTTAGGTTTAGGGTGAGAGTTAGGGTGAAGTGTAGGGTTAGGGTAAGGCTGATGGTTAGGTTTAGAGTTAGTGTGATGGTTAGGTTTAGGGTGAGGCTTAGCCTGAGGGTAAGGGTTAGGTTGTGGTTTTGGTTGAGGGTGAGGGTTAGAGGTAGTGTTAGGGTTAAGGTGAGGGTTAGGGTTAGGGTTAGGGTTAGGGTTCGGGTTAGGGTGAAGGTTAGGTTTAGTGTGAGGATTAGGTTTAGGGTTAGGGTTAGGGTGAGGGTAAGGGTTAGGGTGACGGTTAGTGAGAGTGAGTTTTCAGGTTAGGATTAGGATTAGGGTGAGGTTGAGGGTGAGGGCTAGTGTTAGTGTGAGGGTAAGGGCAAGGGTGAGGGTTAGGGTTAGGGTTAGGTTTATGATGAAGGTGAGAGTGTGGGTGAGAGTTAGGGTTAGGTTAGGGTTAGATTGGGGTTAGGGTTATGTTTAGGGTAAGGGTGAGTGTGAGGGCGAGGGTTAGGGCTCTGATGAGGTTTAGGGTTAGGGTTAGGCTGAGGGTGAGGGTGAGGGCTATGGTGAGGGTGAGGGCTATGGTGAGGGTGAAGGTTAGGTGAGTGTGAGGGTGGTGTTGAGTGTGATTGTTTCGGTTAGGTAAGTGTTAGGGTTAGGCTTAGGGTGAGGATTAGGATGAGGGTGAGATTTAGCGTGAGAGATAGGGTTATGGTGAGAGTTTTTGTTAGGGTTAAGGTGAGGGTTAGGGTTAGGTTGATGTTTACGGTGAGGGTGATGGTTACGGTGAGGTTGTGGTTTCGTGTGTTTGAGGGTTAGTGTGTGGGTGAGGGTTAGGTTTAGGGTGATGGTTAGGGTGAAGGCTAGGTTTAGGATTAGGGTGAGGTTTAAGGTTAGTGTGAGGGTTTGGCTGAGGGTTTCGGTTAATGTGAGGATAAGTGTTAGGGTGAGGGTTAGCGGGATGGTGAGGGTTAGGGTGAGGGTGAGGTTTAGGCTTAGTGTTAGGGTGAGGTTTAGGGTTAATGTGAGGGTTAGTGTGAGGGTGAGGATAAGGGTTAGTTTGAGGGTTAAGATGAGTGGGAGGTTTAGTTAGAGGGTTAGTTTTAGGGTGAGGGTTAGGGTGAGGGGTAAGTTTAGGATTAGGGTGAGGTTTAAGGTTAGTGTGAGGGTTAGGCTGAGGGTTTCGGTTAATGTGAGGATAAGTGTTAGGGTGAGGATTGGGGGATGGTGAGGGTTAGGGTTAGCGTTAGGGGTAGGATGAGGGTTAGGGTTAGAGTTCGGCTTTCAGTAAGGGTGAGGGGAAGGTTAGGTTTAGGGTTAGTGTTAGGGTGAGGGTGAGGGTGAGGGTTAGGGTTAGGGTGATGTTTTGGGTGAGGGTGAAGGTTAGGGTGAGGGTGAGGGTTCTGGTGAGGGTGAGAGTTAGGGTGTGAATGAGGGGTAGGTTTAGAGTGAGGGTTTGGTTGACTGTGACTGTTAGGGTGAGGGTAAGGTTTAGGGTTAGAGTTAGCATTAGCTTGAAGGTTAGGGTTAGTGTTAGGGTTATTGTGAGGGTTGGTGTGAGGGTTACGGTTAGGGTTAATGTTAGTGTGACTATTAGGTTTAGGGTTAGGGTTAGGGTATGGATGAGGGTAAGGGTTAGGGTGAGGTTTAGGGTGAGGGTGTAGGTTAGGGTTCCGTTAGGGTTAAGGCGAGGTTTAGGGTGAGGTTTAGGGTTAGAATTAGGTTTAAAGTAAGGGTTAGGTTTAGGTTTAGAGTTAGGGTGAGGGTGTGGGAGAGTGTTAACGTGAGAGCGAGGGTTAGGTTTAGGGTTAGGGTGATTGTTAGGGTGAGGCTGATATTTAGTTTGAGGGTGAGGGTGAGGGTGAATGTTAGGCTTAGGGTGTGGATGAGGCTTAAGCTTAGCGTGAGTGTTAGGGTGACAGTGAGAGTTAGGGTGAGTGTTAGTGTGAGGTTTTAAGTGAGGGTTAGGATTAGGGTAAGACTTAGAGTTAATGTGAGGGATAGAGTTAGGGGTAGTGTGAGGGTTAGGGTAAGGGTGAGAGTTAGGGTTAGTGTTAGGGTGAGGGTGAGGATGAGGGGTAGGGTAATGGTTAGGTTTAGGGTGAGGGTGAAGGTGAGGTTTAGGGTTAGTATAAGTGTTAGGGTTAGGGTTAAGCTGAGGGTGAGGGTGAGGGATGGTTTGAGGGTGACAGTTAGGGTGAGGGTTAGGGTGAGCTTGAGGGTGAGGATTTTTGTTATGTAATGGTTAGGATGAGGGTTAGGGTGAGGATTTGTTTGAGGGTGAGGGTGAGGGTTAGGTTTAGGATTTGGGTTAGCGTTAGGGTTAGGCTGAGGTTGAGGGTCAGGGCTAGGGTCAGAGTGAGGTTTAGGGTTAGGATTAGGGTTAGGGTTAAGGTTAGGCTGAGGGTGAGGGTGAGGGCTAGGGTGAGTGTGATGGTGAGGGCTAGCGTTAGGATTAGGGTTAGGGTTAGGGAGAGGCTGAGATTGAGGGTGAGGGTGAGGGATAGTGTTAGGGTGAGCTTCAGGATTAGGTTTAGGTATAGGGGAGGGTTAGGGTTAGGGATAGGTTGAGGGTTAGGGTTAGGGTTAGGTTTAGGTTGAGTTTTAGGGTTAAGATGACGGTTAGGGTGAGGGTGACGGTTAGGGTAAGGTTTAGGGTGAATGTTATATTTAGTGTGAGGGTTTGGTTTAGGGTTAAGTTTAGTATGAAGTTGAGGGTCAGGGTTAGGTTGAGGGTGATGTTTAGGGTGAGGGTGAGGGTTTGGGTGACGGTGAGGGTTAGGGTTTGGGGGAGGTTTAGGGTGAGGGTTAAGGTAAGGGTTAGGTTTAGGGTTAGGGTTAATGTGAGGGTTAGGGTTAGGGTTAGGGTTAGGGTGAGACCAAGTTTTAGGGTGAGGGTTAGGGTGATGGTGAGGGTCAGGGTTAGCGTTAGTGTGAGGGTTTGGTTTATGGTGAGGGTTAATGTTAGGGTTAGGGTTAGGGTGAGGGTTAGGGTTTGGGTTAGGCTTAGGGTTAGAGTTAGGGTGAGGGTCAGGGCTGGGTTTAGGATTAGGTTTAGGGTTAGGGTGAGGCTGAGAATGAAGGTGAGGTTGAGGGTGAATATTAGGTTTAGGATGAGGTTTAGAGTTAGGGTTAGGGTTAGGGAGAGGATTGTGGGGAGGTGTAGGTTTAGTGTTAGGGTGAGGGTTAGGGTTAGTGTGAGGGTTAGAGTTAGGTTTAGGGTTAGAGTTAGGGTGAGGGTAAGGGTTCGGTTGAGGGTTAGGGGGAGGGGGAGGGTTAGGGTAAAGGTTAGGGTTAGGGTGAGTATTAGGGTGATGTTTAGGTATAGGCTTAGGGTGAGAGTTAGGGTTAGGGAAGCGTTAGGGTTAGTGTGAGGGTTAGGGTTTGGGTTAGGGTTAGGATTAGGCTGAGAGTAACTGTTAGGTTGAGATTTAGGGTGAGGGTGAGGTTTAGGGTTAGGGTTACTGTGAGAGTTAGCATGAGGGTCAGGGTGTGGGTTAGGGTTAGGGTGAGGGTTAGGTTGAGGGTTAGTGTTAAATGTTAGGGTTAGGTTTAGGGTGAGGTTAAGGTTTAGCTTGAGCGTTAAGCTTAGGGTTATGGTGAGGGGTAGGTTGAGCGTTAGGGTTAGGGTGAGGGTGTGGTTTAGGGAAAGAATTCGGGTTAGGGTTTGTGTTAGGGTTAGGCTGAGGTTTAGAGTGAGGGTGAGGGTTAAATTTAGGGTGAGGATTACGGTTAGTGTTAGTGTTAGGGTTAGTGTGGGTGTGAGGGTTAGGGTTAGGATTAGGTTGACTGATAGGGTTAGGTTTAGGGTGAGTGTGAGGGTTAGGTTTAGGGTTCATGTTCCGGTTAGGGTGAGGGTGAGGGAGAGCGTTATATATAGGATTAGGTTTAGGGTTAGTGTTAGGCTTAGAGTGAGGGTGAGGGTGATGGTTAGGGTTAGGTGAGGGTTAGGATTAGGGTTAGGTTTAGGGTTAGGGTGAGGTTTAGGGTGAGGGTGATGTTTACGGTGAAAGATAGGGTGACGGTGAGGGTTAGGCTGAGGGTGAGGGTTAGGGTTAGGGTTAAGGTGAGGTTTAGGGTTAGTGTGAGGATTCGGAGTAGGGTAAGAGTTAGGGTGAGAGTAAGGGTTAGGGGGAGGGATGGGGGAGGGGAAGGGTTGGAGTTAGGGTTAGGATTTAGTGAGGGTGAGGATGAAGTTTAGGGTTAGGCTGAGGGTTAGGTTTAGGGTTAGTGTGAGGGTGAGCGTTAGGGTTAGGGTTAGGGTGAGGGTGAGGGTGAGGGTGAGGGTTAGGGTTATGGATAGGGTTATGTTGAGGGGATGGTGAGAGTTTCCTTTAGGTAAGGGTTAGGGTTAGGGTTAGGGTGAGGATTAGGGTGAGGGTGAGTTTTAGTGTGAGGGTTAGGGTTAGGGTGAGGGTTAGGACTATGGTTAGGGTTAGGGTGATGTTTAGGGTGAGGCTGAGGGTTAGGGTGAGTGTGAGTTTTCGGGTGAGTGTGGTGTTATGGTGTGGGTGAGGGTTTGGGTTAGGGTGAAGGTTAGAGTGACGGTGAGGTTTAGGGTGAGGGTGAGGTTTAGGGTTTGGTTTAGGTTTGGGGTGAGGGTTAAGTTTAGGGTTAAGGTTAGTGTCAGGGTTAGGGTGAAGGATACGGCTAGGGTTAATATGAGGGTTAGGTTTAGTGTGAGGGTTAGGGTGAGGGTTAGGGTTAGGATGAGGCTAAGGATAAGGGTTAGGTTGAGGGTTAGGGTGAGGGTGAGGGTTAAGGTAATGTTTAGTATTAGGGTTAAATTTAGGGTTAGAGTGAGGATAAGGGTTAGGGTGATGATTTGGTTGCAGGTGAGGGTTAAGTTTAACGTTAGGATCAGGATGAGGGTAAGGGTGAGGTTTAGGGGTAGGCTTAGGTTGAGGTTGAGAGTTAGGGTTAGTGTTAGGGCGAGGGGTATTGTTAGGTTGAGGTTTAGGGTTATGTTTAGTGTTAGGGTGAGGGTGAGGGTTAGGGTTAAAGTTAGGGTGACGATGAGGGTGAGAGTGAGGGTTAGGTATAGCATTAGGGTTAGGGTTTGGGTTAGGCTTACGGTGAGGGTGAGGGATGGGGTTAGTTAGGGTTAGTGTTAGGGTTAGGGTTAGGGTGAGGGGAGGGTGAGAGTTTTTGTTATATAAGGGTTTTGGTGTGGGTTAGTGTTAAGCTTAGGGTTAAGTTGAGGTTTAGGCTGACGGATATTGTTAAAGTTAGGGTGAGGGAAAGGGTGATGGTGAGGATGAGGGTTAGGTTGAGGTTGAGGGTGAGTGTTAGGGTGAGGGTTAGGGTTATGGTTAGGGTTAGGGTGAAGGTTAGGGTTAGGGTGAGGGTTAGGTTTAGGGTTAGGGTTAGAATGCGTTTAAGGTTTATTGTGAATGTTAGCATGTCGGTGAGGGTTAAAGTTAGGATCAGGATTAGGGTGAGGGTGAGGGTGAGGATTAGGGTTAGTGTGAGGGTAAGGGTAAGGGTGAGGGTTAGGGTTAGGGTTAGGGTGAGGGTGAGGGTGAGTGTGTGGGTGAGGGTTAGTGTTAGGGTTAGGGTTAGGGTGATGGTGAGTGTGTGGGTGAGGGTGAGGGTTAGGTTGAGGGTGAAGTTTAGGTGAGTGTGAGGGTGAGGTTGAGTGTGAGGGTATTGGTTAGTTAAGGGTTAGGGTTAGGGTTAGGGTGAGGATAAGGGTGAGGGTGATTTTTAGTATGAGAGTTAGGGTTAGGGTGAGGGTTTGAGTTTGGGTTAAGGTGAGGGTTAGGGTTAGGGTGATGTTTACCGTGAGGGTGAGGGTTAGGGTGAGGGTGAGGTTTCTTGTGTGGGTGAAGGTTAGGGTTTGGGTGAGGGTTAGGGTGAGAGTGAGGGGTAGGGTGAGGGGTAGGTTTAGGATTAGATTCAGGGTTAAGGTTAGTGTGGGTTAGGCTTAGTGTTACGGTTAGTGCGAGGATAAGTTTTATGGTGAGGGTTAGGGTTAGAATTAGCGTTAGGGTTAGGGTTAGCCTGAGGGTGAGGGTGAGGGCTAGGGTTAAAATTAATTTTAGGGTTACGGAGAGGCTGAGAGTGAGGTTGAGGTTGAGGGTCAGGTTTAGGGTGAGTTTTAGGGTTAGGTTTAGACTTCGGGTTAGGTTGAGTGTTAGGGTTAGTGTTAGAATGAGGTTTAGGGTTAGGATGAGGGTTAAGGTGAGGGTGAGGGTGAGCGTTAGGATTAGGGTTAGGGTTAGGGTTAGGATGAGGGTTAGGTTGAGGGTTAGTCTTAGGGTTAGTGTTAGAATTAGGTTGAGGGTTAAGGGGAGGGTAAGGGTTAGGGTAAGGTTTAGCGTTAGGGTGAGGATTAGAGTAAGGTGTAGGTATAGGTTTAGCGTGAGAGTTACCTTGATGGGAAGGTTTCGGTTAGGGTGAGGGTTAGGGTTAGTGTGAGGGTTAGGGTTAGGGTTAGGATTAGGATGAGGGTAACTGTAAGGTTGAAATTTAGGTTGAGGGTGAGGGTTAGGGTTAGTGTTAGGGTTAGGGTGAGAGTTAGCATGAGGGTTAGGGTTAGGGTTAGGATTAGGGTGAGGGTTAGTTTGAGGGTTAGTGTTAGGGTTAGGGTGAGGGTGAAGGTTAGGGTGAGGGTAAGGGTTACCGTGATCGTTAGGGTTAGGGAGAGGTTGAGGGTTAGGTTGAGAGTTAGGGTTAGTGTTAGGGTGATGGTTAGGGTGATGGTTAGGGTGACGGTTAGGGTGAGAATTCGGGTTATGGTGTGTGTTAGGTTTAGGCTGAGGGTTAGGGTGAGGGTGAGAGTTATAGTTAGGGTGCGGGTTAGGGTTAGGGTGAGGGTTAGGTTGAGGGTTAAGGTAAGGTTTAGGGTTACTGTTAGGTTTAGTTTTAGGGTTAGCGTGAGGTTTAGGGTTAGGGTTAGGGTTAGTGTGAGTGTAAGGTTTAGGGTGAAGTTTAGGGTGATATTGAGGTTCAGTGTTAGCGTTAGTGTGAGGGTTAGGTTTAATGTGAGGTTTAGTGTTAGGTTTAGGGTTAGGGTTATGGTTAGGGTTAGGGAGAGGCTGAGATTGAGGGTGAGGGTGAGGGCTAGGGTTAGGATTAGGGTTAGGGTTAGGGAGAAATTGAGAGTGAGGGTGAGGGTGAGGGTTAGGATTAGGATGAGATTTAGGGTTAGAATGAGGATTAGGGTGAGGGTGAGGTTTAGGGTTAGAATTAGGGTTAGAGTTAGGGTGAGGGTGAAGGCTAGGTTTAGGATTAGGTTTAGGGTTAGGGTGAGGCTGAGAATGAAGTTGAGGGTAAGGGTGAATAATAGGATCAGGATGAGTTTTAGAGTTAGGATTAGGGTTAGGGAGAGGATTAGGGTGAGGTGTACTTTTAGAGTTACATTATGGGTTAGGGTTAGTGTGAGGGTTAGAGTTAGGGTTAGGCTTAGGGTTAGCTTGAGGGTAAGGTTTAGGTTGAGGGGTAGGGGGAGGGTTAGTGCTAGGTTTAGTTTTAGGGTGAGGATTAGGGTGAGGTGTAGGTTTAGGATTAGGGTGAGATTTAGGGTGAGGGGTAGGGTTAGGGTTAGGCTGAGGGTAAGGGTTAGGTTGAGGTTTGGGGTGAGGGTGAGGGTTAGGGTTATGTTTAGGGTTAGGGTGATTATTTGGGTGAGGGTTAGGGTTATGGTTAGGGTTAGGGTGAAGGTTAGTGTTAGTGTGATGGTTAGGTTTATGGTTAGGGTGAGGGTGAGTGTAAGGGTTAGGGTGAAGGTTAGAGTGAGGATGAGGGTTAAGGTTAGGATAGGATTAAGGTGAGGGTGAGGGTGAGGGTTAGGGTCAGTGTGAGGTTAAAGGTAAGGGTGAGGGCGAAGTTTAGGGTTAGGGTTAAGGTGATGGTGAGTGTGTGGGTGAGGGTTAGTGTTAGGGTTAGGTTTAGGGTGATGGTGAGTGTGAGGGTGAGGGTTAGGGCTAGGATTGCTGTTAGGGTTAGGGTTAGGCTGAGGGTGAGGGTGAGGGCTAGGTTGAGGGGGAAGTTTAGGTGAGTGTGAGGGTGAGATTGAGAGTGAGGGTTTCGGTTAGGTAAGGGTTAGGTTTAGGGTTAGGGTGAGGATTAGGGTGTGGGTGAGATTTAGTGTGAGAATTATGGTTAGGGTGAGGGTTTGGGTTAGGGTTAGGGTGAGGTTTAGGATTAGGGTGATGCTTACGGTGAGGGTGAGGGTGAGGGTGAGGGTGAGGTTTCGTGTGAAGGTGAAGGTTAGGATTTGGGTGAGGGTTTGTGTTAGGGTGAGGGTTAGGGTGAGGTGTAGGTTTAGGATTAGGGTGAGGGTTAAGGTTAGTGTGAGGGTTAGGCTTAGGGTTACTGTTAGTGTGAGGTTAAGGGTTAGGGTGAGGGTTAGGGTCAGGATTAGGTTTAGGGTTAGGATTAGCCTGAGGGTGAGGGTTAGGGCTAGGGTGAGGGTGAGGGTGAGGGCTAGGGTTAGGATTAGGGTTAGGGTTAGGGAGAGGCTGAGAGTGAGGGTGAGGGTGAGGGTTAGGGTGAGGGTGAGGTTAGCGTTAGGGTGAGTTTTAGGGTTAGGTTTAGGGTTAGGGTTAGGTTGAGGTTTAGTGTTAGGGTTAGTGTTAGGATGAGGTTTAGGGTTAGGATGAGGGGTAGGGGTAGGGGTAGGGGGAGGGTTAGGTTTATAGTTAGGTTGAGGGTGAGGGCTAGGTTTAGGATTAGGTTTAGGTTTAGGGTGAGGCTGAGAAGGAAGGTGAGGGTGAGGGTGAATGTTAGGTTTAGGATGAGGTTTAGATTTAGGGTTAGGTTTGGGAAGAGGATTCCGTGAGGTGTAGGGTTAGAGTTAGGGTGAGGTGTAGGGTTAATGTGAGGGTTAGGCTTAGGGTTACGTTTAGTTTGAGGATAAGGGTTAGGGTGAGGGTTAGGGCGATTTTGAGGGTTAGGGTTAGCCTTAGGGTTAGGGTGAGGGTTAGGGTTAGAGTTAGGGTTAAGGTAAGGGTGAGTTTGAGGGCTAGGTTTAGGGTTAGTGTTAGGGTGATTGTGAGGGAGAGCGTTAAGTTTAGGTTTAGGTTTAGGGTTAGGGTTTTGCTTAGGGTGAGGGTGAGTGTTAGGGTTAGGGTTAGGGTGAGTGTTAGGTTTAGGGTGATCTTTAGGGTGAGGGTGAGGGTTATGGTGAGGGTGAGGGTTCTGGTGAGGGTGAGGGTCAGTGTGTGGGTGTGGGGTAGGGTTAGGGTGAGGGTTTGGTTGACGTTGACTTTTAGGTTGAGGGTGAGGGTTAGGGTTAGAGTTAGCGTTAGGGTGAAGGTCAGGGTTAGTGTTAGGGTTAGGATGAGGGTTAGGTTGAGGGTTATGGTTTGGGTGAGTGTTATTGTGAGTATTAGGGTTAGGGTTTGGATAAGGGTAAGGGTTAGGGTGAGTTTTAGGGTGAGGGTGAAGGTTAGGGTTAGCGTTATGGTTAGGGTGAATGTTAGGGTGAGGTTTAGGGTTAGATTTAGGTTTAAGTTAAGGGTTAGGGTTAGGGTTAGGTTTAGAGTTAGGGTGGGGTGAGGGAGAGGGTTAACGTGAGAGTGATGGTTAGTTTTCGGGTTCAGGTGATGGTTAGGGTGAGGCTGATATTTAGGGTGAGGATTAGGGTTCGGGTGAGGGTTACAGTAAGGGTGTGGGTGAGGCTTAAGCTTAGAGTGAGTGTTAGGGTAACGGTGAGAGTTATGGTGAGCGTGAGGGTTAGGGTGAGGTTTAAGACGAGGGTTAAGGTTAGGGTAAAGGTTAGGGTTAATGTGAGGGTTAGGGTTAGGGTTAGGGTGAGGGTTAGGGTAAGGGTGAGATTTAGGGTTAGGGTTAGGGTAGGGGTGAGGGTGAGGGTAAGGATAAGGTTTAGGTTTATAGTGACGGTGATGGTGAGGGTTAGGGTTAGGGTTAGTCGGAGGGTGAGGGTGAGGGTTAGGTTGAGGGTGAGAGTTAGGGTCAGGGTGAGGGTGAGCTTGAGGGTGAGGATTTCTGTAGGTAAGGGTTAGGATGAGGGTTAGGGTGAGGATTAAGTTGAGGATGATGTTGAGGCTTATGGTTAGGATTAGGGTTATGGTTAGGGTTAGGCTGAAGTTGAGGGTCAGGTCTAGGGTGCGGGTGAGGGTTAGGGTTAGGATTAGGGTTAATTTTAGGGTTAGCCTGAGGGTGAGGTTGAGGGCTAGGTTGAGGGTGAGGCTGAGGGCTAGGGTTAGGATTATGGTTAGGGTTAGGGAGAGGCTGAGATTGAGGGTGAGGGTGAGGGTTAGGTTTAGGATGAGGTGTAGGGTTAGGTTTAGGTTGAGGTTTAGGGTTAGTGTTAGGATGAGGTTTAGGGTTAGGATGAGGGTTAGGGTGAGGGTGAGGGTTAGGGTTAGTATTAGGGTTAGGGGTAGAGTTAGGGTGAGGATTGGGCAAGGTTTAGGATTCGGGTTAGGGTTAGGGTGAGGCTGAGCAGGAAGGTGAGGGTGAATATTAGGTTTAGGATGAGGTTTAGAGTTAGCGTAAGGGTTAGGAAGAGGTTTAAGGTGAAGTGTAGGGTTAGGGTTAGTATGAGGGGTAAGATTAGTGTGAGGGTTAGAGTTAGTGTTAGGCTTAGGGTTAGGTTTAGGGTAAGGGTTAGGTTGAGGTTTACGGGGAAGGTAAGGTTTAGGGTTAGGGTTAGAGTGAGGATTAGGGTGAGATATAGGTTTAGGGTTATGGTGAGAGTTAGGGTGAGGCGTAGAGTTAGGGTTGGGGTTAGGTTAGGGTTAGGGTTAGTGTGAGGGTTAGGGTTAGGGTTAGGCTGAGGGTAAGGGTTAGGTTGAGGTTTAGCGTGAGGGTGAGGGTAAGGTTATGGTTAGGTTCAGGGTGAGGGTTTGGGTGAGGTTTAGGGTTAGGTTTAGGGTTAGGGTGAGCGTTAGCTTGAGGGATAGTGTTAGGGTTAGGCTTAGGGTGAGTTTTGGGGTGAGGGTAAGGTATAGGGTGAGCCTTAGGGTTAGGGTTAAGGTGAGGGTTAAGGTGAGGATTAGGGTTAGGGTTTGCATTAAGCTTAGGTTGAGGGTTAAGGGTGACAGTGAGTGTTAGGGTTACATTGAGGGTTACGGTTAGTGTTAGGGTTAGGGTTAGTGTGAGGGTGAGTGTTAGGGTTAGGGTTAGGTTGAGGGTTAGGGTTAGGGTGAGTGTTAGGGTTAGGCTGAGGGATAGGATGAGGGTGACGTTTAGGGTTAGGGTTAGGGTTACGGGTAGGGTGAGGGTGACTGAGAGCTTTAGGTTTAGGATTACTTTTAGGGTTAAGGTTAGGTTCGCATTATGGTTGGATTAAAGGTAAGGGTTAGGTTGAGGGTTAGGGTTAGGGTAAGGGTTAGGGTAAGTGTTTGGGTTACTGTTAGGGTTAGGGTTAGGTTGAGGGTTAGGGTGAGGATTACGGTTAGGGTCAGCGTTAGTGTTAGGGTGAGGTTTAGGTTGAGGGTGAGGATTAGGATTCGGGTTACGGTGAGGGTTAGGGTTAGCGTGAGCGTTAGTGTTAGGGTTAGGTTGAGGGGTAGGCTGAGATTTAGGGTTAGTGTTAGGGTTAGGGTTACGGTGAGGGTTAGGGTGAGAATTTGGGTTATGTTTTTTGTTAGGGTTAGGCTGAGGTTTAGGGTGAGGGTGAGGGTTATAGTTAGGGTGAGGACTTTTAGCGTTAGGGTTAGGGTTAGTGTGAGGTTAAGTGTTAGGTTAGGGTTAGGTTGAAGGTTAGGTTTTGGGTTAGCGTGAGGGTGAGGGTTAGGGTTAGGGTACCATTTCCGGTTAGGGTGAGGGTGACGGAGAGCATTAGATATAGGATTAGGTTTCAGGTTAGTGTTAGGCTTAGAATGAGGGTGAGGTTGAGGTTTAGGTTTAGATGAGGGTTAGGATTAGAGTTAGGTTTAGGGTTAGGGTGAGGTTTAGGGTGAGGGTTCGTGTTAGGGTTAGGGTTAGGGTTAGTGTGAGCAATAGGGTTAGGGTTAGGGTTAGGGTGAGGTTAAGGGTTAGGGTGATGTTTAGGGTGAGGGATAGGGTTAGTGTTAGGGTTAGGCTGTGATTAAGGGTGAGGGTTAATGTTACTGTTAGGGTTAGGGTGAGGGTGACGGTGAGGGTGAGGGTTAGGGATAGGATTAGGGTTATGGTGAGGGCGAGGATGACGGTTAGCGTTAGGGTTAGTGTTAGGGTTTGGGTTACGGTGATGGCGAGGGTGACGGTTAGGGTTAGGGTTAGGGTTAGGTGAGGGTTAGTGTTAGGGTGAGGTTTAGGGTTAAGGTTAGGGTGAGCGTTAGTGTTAGTGTTAGTGTTAGGGTGAGGGTTAGGGTGAGGTTTAGGGTTAGTATTAGGGTTAGGGTTAAGGTTAGTGTGAGGTTAGGGTTTGGGTAAGGGTTAGGGTGAGCGTTAGTTTTATGGTTATGGTGAGGTGTAGGGGGAGGGTTACGGTTAGTGTTATGTTTAGGGTTAGTTTTAGGGTGAGGCTTTTGGTTAGGGTTAGTGATAGAGAGAGGATTTGGGTTAGGGTTAGGGTGAGGCTTAGGCTGAGGGGTAGGGTTAGGGTTAGGGTCAGGCTTACGTTAGGGCTAGGGTTAGGGTTAGGGTGGTGAGGGTGAGGGTAAGGGTTAGGGTGAAGGTGAGGGTGAGGGTGAGGGTTTGTGTTAGGGTTAGGGCGATGGTGGACGTTATTGTTAGGGTTAGGGTTAGGAGTATAGTTAGGTTGAGGGTGAGGGGGAATTTTAGGTTTAGGATTAGGGTTACAGTTAGGGTTAGGCTGACGTGAGGGTGGGGGTGAAGATTAGGGTTAGGGTGAGGGATAAGTTTAGGGTTAGGTTTAGGGTGATCATTAGGGTTATTGGAGGGTTTGTTTTAGGATTAGGGTGACGGGTAGGGTGAGTATTAGGTTTAAGGTTAGGGTTAGGTTTAGGGTGAAGTTGAGGGGTATGGTGATGTTTAGGGTTAGGTTTAGGTTAGGGTTAGTGGAGGGTTAGGATGAGGGTTAGGTTGAGCGTTAGGGTTAGGGTTAGGGTGAGTATTAGTGTTAGGGTTAGGTTTAGGGTTAGGGTTAGGGTTAGGGTGAGGGTTAGTGTGAGGGTGAGTATTATGGTTAGAGTGAGTTTAGATTGATGGTGAGGGTAAGGGTTAGGGTTAAGGTTAGTGTTAGTGTGATGGTCTGGGGTAGGGTTGGGGTTAGGGTGCTGGTTAGGATTCAGGTTCGTGTTAGGGTTAGGGTTATGGTTAGTATGAGCATTAGGGTTAGGGTTAGGGTTAGGGTTAGGGTGAGGGTAAGGGTTAGGTTGAGGTTTAGGGTGAGGTTTAGGGTTAGCCTTAGGGTTAGGGTGTGGGTTAGGCTGAGGGTTAAGTTTAATGTTAGGGTTAGAGTGAGCTTGACGGTTAGGGTTAGGGTTACGGTGAGGGTTAGGGTTATGGTTAGGGTTAGGGTGAGGGCGAGGGTGACGTTTATGTTTAGGGTTACGATTAGGTGAGGGTTAGTGTTAAGGTGAGGTTTAGGGTTATGGTTAGGGTTACGCTAAGGCTTAGGTTTAGTGTTAGTGTTAGGGTGAGGGTTAGGGTTACGTTAAGGGTTAAGGTGAGCGTTAGTGTTAGGGATAAGGTGAGGGGTAGGGTTAGAGGTAGGGTTAGTGTTAGGGTTAGGGTTAGGGTGAGGGTTACAGTTAGGGTAACGGTTAGGTTGAGCGATAGTTTTAGGGTTAGAGTGAGGTGTAGGGTGAGGCTTAGGGTTAGTGTTAGGGTTAGGGTTAGGTTTAGGGTTAGGGTTAGTGGTAGGGTTAGGGTTAGGGTGAGGGTGAGGGTTAGGGTTAGGCTTAGTGTGAGGGTTTGGTTTAGGGTTAGGTTTAGTATCAGGATGAGGTTCAGGGTTAGGGTAAGGGTTAGGGTTAGGTTGAGTGTGAGGGTGAGGTTTAGGATTAGGTTTTGGGTTAGGATTAGGCTTAGGGTGAGGGTTAGGTTTAGGGTGAGGTTTTGGTTTAGGGTTATGTTGAGGGTTATGTTGAGAGTGATGTTTAGGGTGAGGGTGAGTGTTCAGGTGTTTGTGAGTGTTAGGGGGAGGGTTAGGGTTAGGGTGAGAGTAAGGTTTAGGGTGATGGTTAGGGTATTGGTGAGGGTCAGGTTTAGCGTTAGGGTGAGGGTTAGGTTTAAGGTGAGAGTTAGTGTTAGGGTTAGGGTTAGGGTGAGGGCGAGGGTTAGGCTTAGGGTTAAGTTTAGAGTTAGGGTGAGGTTGAGGGCTAGGTTTATGATTAGGGTTAGGGATAGGGTTAGGCTGAGAATTAAGGGGAGGGTGAGGATGAATGTTAGGTTTAGGATGAGGTTTAGAGTTAGGGTTAGGGTTATGGAGAGGATTAGGGTGAGGTGTAGGTTTAGGGTTAGGGTGAGGGTTAGGGTTAGTGTGAGGGTTAAAGTTAGGCTTTGGTTTATGGTTATGTTGAGGGTAAGGTTAGGTTGAGGGTTAAGGGGAGGGCTAGGTTTAGGGTTTGGTTTAGGGTGAGGATCAGGGTGAGGTGTAGGTTTAGGTTTAGGGTGAGAAATAGCCTGAGGGGTAGGGTTGGGGTTAGGGTTAGTGTGAGGGTTACGCTCAGTGTTAGGTTTAGGCTGAGAGTAAGGGTTAGGTTGAGGTTTGGGGTGAGGGTGAGGGTTAGGGTGAGGGTTAGGGTTAGGGTTATGGTTAGGGTTAGGGTTTAGGTTATCGTTAGTGTGAGGGCTAGGTTTAGGGTTAGGGTTAGGTTGCGGGTGAGGGTAAGGGTTAGGTTGAAGTTTAGCCTGAGTTTGAGAATTAAGGTTAGGATTAGGAATAGGGTGAGGGTGAGGGTGAGGGTTAGGGTTATTGTGAGGGTAAGGGTAAGGGTGAGGGTTAGGGTTAGGGTTAGGGTTAGGGTGAGGGTGAGTGTGTGGGTGAGGGTTAGGGTTAGGGATAGTGTTAGATTTAGGGTGAAGGTGAGTGGGAGGGTGAGGTTTAGGGCTAGGATTGGGGTTAGGGTTAGGTTTAGGCTGAGGGTGAGGATGAGGGCTAGGTTGAGGGTGAAGGTTACGTGAGTGTTAGGGTATGGTTGAGTGTGAGGGTTTCGGTTAGGTAAGGGTTAGGGTTAGGGTTAGGGTGAGTATTAGGGTGAGGGTGAGGTTTAGCCTGAGAGTTAGTGTTAGGGTGAGGTTTTGGGTTAGGGTTAAGATGAGAGTTAGGTTTAGGGTGATGTTTACGGTGAGGGTGAGGTTTCGTGTGATGGTAAGGGTTAGGGTTTGGGTTAGTGAGACGATAAGGGTTAGGGTTATGGTGAGGGTTACGGTTAGCTTTAGGGTTAGGATGTGGGTTAGGGTTATAGTTAGGGTTAAGGTGAGGGTGAGGGTGAGGTTTAGTTTTATGGTTAGGGTGAGTATTAAGGTAATTTTGAGAGTTAGGCTTAGGGTTACGGTTAGTGAGAGGATAAGGGGTAGGGTTATGGTGAGGGTTAGGGTTAGCAGTAGTGTTAGGGTGTTGGTTAGGGTTAGAGTTAGAGTTTTGGTGAGGGTGAGGGTGAGGGTTAGGTTTAGGGTTAGGGTTAGGTTGAGGGTGAGGGAGAGCTTTAGGTTTAGGATTAGGGTTAGGGTTAGGGTTAGGCTTAGGGTGAGGGTGAGTGTTAGGGTTAGGGTTAGGGTTAGGGTGAGGGTTAGGGTTAGGGTGATGTTTAGGGCGAGGTTGAGGATTAGGGTGTGGTTGAGGGGTAGGGTAAGGGTGAGGGTTTGTGTGATGGTGACGATTAGGGTGATGGTGAGGGTTAGGGATAGAGTTATCGTTAGGGTGAAGGTTAGGGTTAGGGTGAGGGTTAGGGTGAGGGTTAGGTTGAGAGTTTAGGTTAGGGTGAGTGATAATGTGAGGATTAGGGTTAGGGTTAGGTTTTGGATGAGGTTAAGTGTTAGGGTGAGGTTTATGGTGAGGGTGAAGTTTAGAGTTAGCGTTACAGTTAGGGTGAGGGTTAGGGTGAGGTTTAGGTTTAGAGTTAGGTTTAAGGTAAGGGTTAGGGTTAGGGTTAGGGTTAGAATTAGGATGTGGGTCAGGGAGAGTGTTAACGTGAGAGTCAGGGTTAGCTTTAGGGTTCAGGTGATGGTTAGGGTTTGGGTGATGTTTAGGGTGAGGGTGAGGGTTTGGGTGAGGGTTACGGTTAGGGTGTGGGTGGGTGAGGCTTAAGCTTAGGGTGAGTGTTATGGTGACGGTGAGTGTTACGGTGAGGGTGAGGGTTAAGGTTAGGGTTAAGTTGAGAGTTAGGGTTATGGTTAAGGTTAGGGTGAGGATTAGGATAAGAGTGAGAGTTAGGGTTAGGGTTAGGGTGAGGGTTAGGGTGAGCGTGAGGGTTGGGGTTAGCATTAGCGTGAGGGTTACTGTTAGGGAGAGGTTTAAGATTAGGGTTAGGTTTAGGAATAGGTTGAGGGTTAGGGTTAGGATTAGTGTTAGGATGAGGGTTAGCGGGAGGGGTAGGGTTAGGGTTAGGGTTAGGGTTAGGGTTAGTGTGAGGGTTATGGTTAGGGTTAGCGTTAGGGTTGGGTTGAGGGTAATGGTTAGGCTGAGTGTTAGGGTTAGTGTTAGGGTTAGGGTGAGGGTGAGGGTTAGGGTTACGGTTAGAATGAGAGGTAGGGTGACGGTAATTATTAGGGTCAGGGTTAGAGTGAGGGTGAGGTTTAGGGTTAGGGTTAGGGTGAGATTTAGGGTTAGGTGAGTGTTAGGTTTAGAGTTAGGACTAGGGTGAGTGTGAGGGTTAGGGATAAGGTTAGGATTACAGTTAAGGTGAAGCTGAGGGAGAGCGTTAGGTTTAGGATTAGGGTTAGTGTAAGTATAAGGCTTAGGGTGAGCCTGAGGGTGAGGGTGAGTGTTCGGGTTAGGGTTAGGCTTAGGGTGATGTTTTGAGTGATGTTGAGGGTTAGGATGAGGGTGAGTGTTCGGGTGAGGGTGAGGGTTAGGGTGTCGGTGAGGGCTAGGTTTAGGGTGAGGGTTAGAGTTAGGGTTAGGGTGAGTGTGAGGATTAGGTTTAGGGTTAGTGTTAGGTTTAGGGTGACGGTGAGGTTTAGGGTGAGAATGAGAATTAGGCTGAGGTTAAGATAAGGGTTAGCGTTAGGTTTAGTGTGAGGGTCAGGGTTAGTGTTAGAGTTCAGGTGAGAGGAAGGGTTAGTGTGAGGGTTAGGATGAGGGTGGAGTTTAGGGTTAGCGTTAGCATGAGGGTTAGAGTTAGTGTGAGTGTTAGTGTTAGGATTAGGGTTTGAGTGAGCGTGAGTGTTAGGGTGAGGATTAGGGTTAGCGTTAGGTTTAGGGTGAGGGGTAGGATTAAAATTAGGGTTCGGGTGATGATGGGAGTGAGGGTGAGGGTGAGGGTGAGTGTTAGGGTGAGGTTTAGGGTTAGGTTTACGGTTAGGGTTAGGTTGAGCGCTAGGGTTAAGTTTAGGGTTAGGATGAGGGTTAGGGTGAGGAGTAGAGTTAGGGTGAGTTTTAGGGTTAGGGTTAGGGTTAGGGTGAGGGTGAGGGTTAGAGTAAGTGTTAGGGTGAGCGTTGGTTTTAGGGTTAGGGTGAGTGGTAGGGTGAGTGTTAGGGTTAGAATTAGGGTTAGGGTTAGGTTTACGATGAGGTTTAGGGTTAGGGTAAGGGTTAGAGTGAGCGTTAGTGTTAGTGTTAGGGTTAGGTGTAGGGTGAGGGTTAGGGTTAGTTTTAGGGTTAGGGCTAGGGTTAGGGTGAGAGTTTGGGTTAGTGTTACTGATAGGGTGAGGATTAGGGTTAGGGTTAGGCTGAGGGTTAGGCTGAGGGGTATTGTTAGGGTTAGGGACAGGGTTGGGTTAGTGTGAGGTTTAGGGTTAGGGTGAGGGTGAGGGTAAGGTTTAGGGTGTGGGCTAGGGTGAGGATGAGGGTGAGGGTTAGTTTTAGGGTGATTGTTAGGATTTGGGTTAGGGTTAGGTTGAGGGTTAGGGTTCGGGTTATGGTTAGGATGAGTGTTAGGGAGAGGGGTAGCGTTAGGCTTAGGGTGAGGGTTAGGGTTATTGGAGGGTTAATGTTAGGGTTGGGGTGATGGATTCGGTGAGTATTAGGGTTAGGGTGAGGGTTAGGGTTAGGGTGAAGGTGAGGGCTATGGTGATGGTTACTTTTAGTGTGACATGTAGGGTTAGTGGAGGGGTAGGGTTAGGGTTAGGTTGACGGTTAGGATTAGGGTTAGGGTTATGGTGAGGGTTAGGGTGAGGTTGTGGGTTAGGGTTAGGGTTAGGGTATGGGTTAGGGTTAGGGTTAGTGTAAGGAGAAGGCTTTAGGTTGAGATTTAGGGTTAGGGTTATTTTTAGGGTTAAGTTGAGGGTGAGGGTTAAGATTAGTGTTAGGGTGAGGTTTAGAGTTAGGGTGAGGGTTAGGGTTAGAGTTAGCATTAGGGTGATGGTTAGGGTTAGTGTTAAGGTTAGGGTTACAGTTAAGTTGAGGCTGAGGGTGAGCGTTAGTTTTAGGATTAGGGTTAGGTTTAGGATTAGACTTAGGCTGAGCCTGAGGGTGAGGGTGAGTGTTAGGGTTTGGGTGAGTTTTAGGGTTAGGGTTAGGGTGAGGGTTAGGCTTAGGGTGATATTTTGGGTTAGGGTGAGGATTAGGGTGACGGTGAGTGTGAGGGTGAGTGTGAGGGTTAGGGTGTGTGTGAGGGGTAGGTTAAGAGTGAGGGTTTTAGTAACGGTGACGGTTAGGTTGAGAGTGAGGGATAGGGATAGGGTTAGTGTTATGGTGAAGGTTAGAGTTAGTGAAAGGGTTTGGGTGAGGTTTAGGGTGAGGGTTATGGTTAGTGTTAGTATTAGTGTGAGGATTAGGGTTAGTGTTAGTGTTAGGGTTAGGGTGAGAGTAAGGGTTAGGTTGAGGATGAAGGTTAGGGTTAGGGTGAGGATGAGGGTTAGGGTGAGGGTGAGGGTGAGGTTTAGGGTTAGGGTAAGGGTTAGTATGAGGGTGATATTTAGGGTGAGGTTGAGGGTTCGTGTGAGGTTTAGGTTTAGGGTGTGGGTGAGGCTTAGTATTAGGGTGAGGGTTAGGGTGACAGTGAGGGTTAGGGTGAGGGTGAGGATTAGGGTGAGGGTTAAGATGAGGGTTAGGGTTAGGGTTAGTGTGAGGTTTAGGGTTAGTGTCAGAATTCGGGTGAGAGTAAGGATTAGTGTGAGGTTTATGATGACGGTGAAGATTAGTGTTAGTGTTAGGGTTAGGGTGAGTGTTATGCTAGGGTTAGGGTGAGGGTGAGTGTTAGGGTTAGGGTTAGGGTTAGGTTTAGGTTTAGGTTGAGGGTGAGGGCTAGGATTAGTATTAGAGTTAGGGTGAGTATGAGAGTGAGGGTGAGTTTCAGGGTGAGGGTTAGGGTTATGTTTAGGGTTAGGGTTAGGTTGAGCGCTAGGGTTAGGTTTAGATTTAGGATGAGGGTTAGGGTTAGTTTGAGGGTTGGGGAGAGGCTTAGGGTTAGGGTTAGGTTTCGGTTGAGGGTAAAGTTTAGGTTGAGTGTTAGGGTGAGGCTTAGGGTTACTGTTAGGGTTACAGTGAGGCTTAGGGTGAGGGATAGGGTTAGGGTTAGGGTTATGTTGAGGGGTAGGTAGGGTTAGTGTTAGTGTTAGTGTTAGGGTTTGGGTGAGGATTAGGTTTAGGGTTAGCATTAAGGTTTGGGTGAGGGTTGGGGTGAGGGTTAGGGTTAGGTTAGTTTTAGAGTGAGGTTGATGTTTAGTGTGGGAGTTAGGATTAGGGATAGGGTGAGGTTGAGTGTGAGGGTGAGGGTTAGGGTTAGGGTTAGGGTGAGGGTGAGTGTTAGGGTTAGGGTTAGGGTTAGGGTGAGGGTTAGGGTGAGGGTAATGGTTAGGTGAGCGTTAGTATTGGGGTTAGGGTGAGGGGAAGGCTGAGTTTGGGGTTAGGTTGAGGGTTAGGGTTAGTTTGAGGGTTATGGTTAGGGTTAGTGTTAGGGTGAAGGCTAGGTTGAGGGTGAAGTTTAGGGTTAGGCTTAGTCATATAGTGAGGATTAGGGTGAGAGTTAGGGTTAGGCTGATGGTTAAGATGAGGAGTAGGTTTAGGGAGGGGTGAGGGTTAGGTTAGTGCGAGGGTTAGGGTTAAGGTGAGAGTGAGGGTGAAGGTAAGGGTGAGGTTGAGTTTTAGGGTGAGGGTGAGGGTTAGGATTAGCATTAGGGTTAGGCTGAGTGTTAGGGTGAGGGTGAGGGTTAGGATTAGCATTAGGGTTAGGCTGAGTGTTAGGGTGAGGGTTAGGTTTAGGATCAGGGTGTAGTTTAGGGTTAGGCTTAGGGTGAGTGTGAGGGTGAGGGTGAGAGTTAGGGCGAGTGTTAGGTTTAGGGTTAGGGTGACGGTTAGGGTGAGTGTGAGGGTTCGGGAGAGTTATGAGGGTTAGTGTGTGGGTGAAGGTTAGGGTTAATGTGAGGGTTAAGTTTCGGGTGAGGGTGAGGGTTCTGTTTATGTTTAGGTTTAGGGTTAGGGTGAGAGTAAGGGTTAGGGTGAGGGTTAAGGTGAGGATGAGGTTTAGGGATAGCATTAACATGAGGAGTAGGTTTAGGGTGAGGTTTAGGATTAGGGTTAGGTTTAGGGTGAGGTTGAGGTTTAGGGTTAGGGTTAGGGTTAAGGTTATGGTAGGCGGAGGATGAGGGTGAGGGTGAGGGTAAGTGTTAGTTTTAGGATTAGGTTTAGGGTTAGGGTTAGGCTTAGTTTGAGGGTGAGTGTGAGGGTTAAGGTGAGGGTTAGGGTTAGGGTGAGGGTGAGGGTTAGGGTTAGTTTGATGTTTAGAGTGAGGGTGAGGTTTAGGGTGGGGGTGAGTGTGAGGGTTTGTGTGAGAGTGCTGGTTCGGGTGAGGGTGAGAGGGTGTGTGTGATGGTTAGTTTGAGTGTGAGGGTTCGGGAGAGTTATGAGGGTTAGTGTGTGGGTGAAGGTTAGGGTTAGGGTGAGGGTTAAGTTTAGGATGAGGGTTACATTTATGTTTAGGTTTAGGGATATTGTGAGAGTAAGCGTTAGGGCGAGGGTTAAGGTGAGGATGAGGTTTAGGTTTAGTATTAACGTCAGGGGTAGGTTTAGGGTGAGGTTTAGGATTAGGGTTAGGTTTAGGGTGAGGGTGAGGGTTAGGGTTAGGGTAGGCAGAGGATGAGGGTGAGGGTGAGGGTGAGTGTTAGGTTTAGGATTAGGTTTAGGGTTAGGGTTAGGCTTAGGGTGAGGGTGAGTGTGAGGTTTAAGGTGAGGGTTAGGTTAGGGTGAGGGTTAGGGTTAGGGTTAGTTTGATGTTTAGAGTGAGGGTGAGGGTCAGGGTGGGGGTGAGGGTGAGGGTTGGGGAGAGAGTGAGGGTTTGAGTGAGGGTGAGAGTTAGGGTGTGTGTGAGGGTTAGGGTTAGGGTGAAGGTTAGGTGACAGTGAGGGTTAGGATTAGGTTTAGGCTTAGCGTTAGGGTGATAGTTAGGGTGAGGTTTAGGGTGAAGTTTAGGGTTCAGGTTAGTGTTAGTGTTAGGGTTACTGTTAGGATTAGGGTTAGGGTTGGCGTTCTGGTTAGGGTGAGGGGGAGGGGGAGGGTAAGGGTAAGTGTGAGGGTTAGGTTGAGGGTGAGGGTTAGGTTTAGAGTTAGCTTTAGGGTGAAGGTTAGGTTTAGGGTTAGAGTTAGGTTGAGGGTTAGGGTGAGGGTTACCATTAGGTTTAGTGGTAGTGTGAGGATTAGGGTTAGTGTTAGGGTTAGGGTTTGATGAGGGTAAGGGTTAGGGTGAGGTTTAGGGTGAGGGTGAAGTTTTGGGTTAGCGTTAGCGGTAGGGTGAGGGTTAGGGTGAGATTTAGGATTAGAGTTATGTTTTATGTAAGGGTTAGGGTTAGGGTTAGGGTTAGAGTTAGGGTGAGGGTGAGGGAGAGGGTTAACGTGAGAATGAGGATTATGTTTAGGGTTCGGGTGATAGTTAGGATGAGGCTGAAATTTAGAGTGAGGGTGAGGGTTCGGGTGAGGGTTACTCTTAGGGTGTGGGTGAGGCTGAAGCTTAAGATGAGTGTTAGGGTGACCGTGTGAGTTAGGGTGAGGGTGAGGGTTAGGGGGAGGGTTAAGGTAAGTGTTAGGTTTAGGGTAAGGGTTAGGGTTAGTGTGAGGGTTAGGGTTAGGGTGAGGGTTAAGGTGAGTGTTAGGTTTAGGGTAAGGGTTAGGGTTAGTGTGAGGTTTAGGGTTAGGGTTAGGGTGACGGTTAGGTTAAGATTGAGATTTAGGGTCAGGGTTAGGATGAGGGTGAGGGTGAGGGTTAGGGTACGGGTTAGGTTTAGGGTGAGGGTGAGGATTAGGGTTTGGATTAGGGTTAGGGTTAGGGTTAGTTTGAGGGTGAGGCTGAGGGCTAGGTTGAATGTGAGAGTTAGGATGTGGGTGAAGTTGATCTTGAGGGTGGGATTTTCGGTTAGGTAAGGGTTAGGATGAGGGTTAGCGTGAGGATTAGGGTGAGGGTTAGTTTTAGGATTAGGGTTGGGGTTAGGGTTAGGCTGAGGGTGAGGTTCAGGGCTAGGGAGGGTTAGCATTAGGGTTAGGTTTAGGGTGATTGTTAGGTTTAGGGCGAGCGTTTGCTTTTGTTTTAGTTTTGGGATGATAGGGTCAGGTTTAGGGTTAGGGTAATGGTTAGGGGTAGGGTGAGGGTGAGGGTGAGGTTTAGGATTAGTGTTAGGGTTAGGATTAGGATTAGGGTAAGGGTTAGGTTTAGAGTGAGAGTTAGGTTTAGGTTTAGGGTAAGGGTTAGGTTTAGGGTGAGAATTAGTGTGAGGTGTAGGTATAGGTTTAGGGTAAGATTTAGGTTGAGGGGTAGGATTAGGGTTAGGGTGAGGTTTAGGGTTAGTGTGAGGGTTAGGGTTAGGGTTAGGATTAGGCTGAGGGTAACTGTTAGGTTAGGTTTAGGGTGAGGAATAGGTTTTGGGTTTGTGTTAGTGTTAGGGTGAGGTTTAGGGTGAGGGTGAGGGTTATAGTTAGGATGAGGGTTATGGTTAGTGTTAGGGTTAGGTTTAGTGTGAGGGTGAGTGTTAGTGTTAGGCTTAGAGTTAGGGCGAGGGTGAGGTTTAGGGTTATGTGAGAGTTAGGTTTAGGGTGAGGGTTAGGGTGAGGGTGATGTTTAGAGTGAGGGTGAGCGTGACAGAGAGGTTTAGGGTGAGGGTGAGGATTAGGGTGAGGGTTAAGGTTAGGGTTAAGGTTAGGGTTAGGGTTCGTGTGAGGATTAGGGTCAGGGTTAGAGTTAGGGTGAGAGTAAGGGTTAGGGTGAGGGTTAGGGTTAGTGTGAGGGTTAGTGTTAGGGTTAGGATTAGGCTGAGGGTAACTGTTAGGTTGAGGTTTAGGGTGAGGGTTAGGGTTAGGATTAGGGTTAGGTTTTGTGTTAGGCTTAGGTTGAGGTTTAGGGTGAGCGTGAGGATTATAGTTAGGGTGAGGGTTATGGTTAGTGTTAGGGTTAGGTTTAGTGTGAGGGAGAGTGTTAGTGTTAGGCATAGATTGAGGGCGAGGGTGAGGTTTAGGGTTAAGTGAGGGTTGGGTTAGGGTGAGGTTTGGGTGAGGGTGATGTTTACAGTGAGGGTGAGGGTGAGGGAGAGGTTTAGGGTGAGGGTGAGGGTTAGGGTGAGGGTTAAGTTGAGGGTTAGGGTTAGGGTTAGGGTTCGTGTGAGGATTAGGTTAGGGTTATAGTTAGGGTGAGAGTAAGGGTTATGGTGAGGGTTAGGGTGAGCCTGAGGGTTGGCGTTAGCGTTAGCGTGAGGTTTAGTGTTAGGGACAGGTTTATGGTTAGGGTTAGGGTTACGATTGAGGGTTAGGGTTAGAGTTAGGGTAAGCGTAAGGGTTAGGGTGAGGGTTAGGGTTAGTGTGAGGGTTAAGGTTAGGCTTAGCGTTCGGGTTGGGTTGAGGTTCAAGGTTAGGGTTAAGGTTAGGCTTAGGGTTAGCATGAGGGTTAGGGTGAGGGTTAGGTTTAGGGTGTGGGTTAGAGTGAGAGGTAGGGTGAGGGTAAGGATTAAGGTCAGGGTTGGGGTGAGAATCAGGTTTAGGGTTTGGGTTAGGGTGAGGGATAATGTAAGTGTTTGGGTTAGTGTTTGGTTTAGGGTTATGGTGAGGTTTAGGTTCAGGATTACGGTTAAGGTTAGCATTAGTGTTAGGGTGAGGTTTAGGGTGAGGGTCAAGGTTACGGTTCAGGATATGTTGAGGGTTAGGGTTAGTGAGAGGGTTAGGGTGAGGGTAAGGGTGAGGTTAAGGGTGAGGCTGAGGGTTAGGGTGAGGGTGAGGGTTAGGGTTAGTCTTAGGGTTAGTCTGAGGTTTAGGGTGAGAGTTAGGTTTAGGATTAGGGTTACAGTTAGGGTTAGGCTTAGGGTGAGGGTGAGGGTGAGAGTGAGGTTAGGGTGTGGGTAAGTGTTAGGTGTAGGGTGACAGATAGGGTTAATGTGATGTTTAGCGTGAGGGTAAAATTTAGGGTGAATGTGAGTGTTCGGGTGAGGGTGATGGTTAGGGTTAGGGTGAGGGTTAGGTTTAAGGTGAGTGTTAGTGTGAAGGTGAGGTTAGGGTTATGTTTAGGTTAAGGGTTAGTTTGAGAGTAAGGGTTAGGGTGAGTGTTAGAGTGCGGGTGAGGTTTAGCGTTAGCGTTAGCATGAGTGATAGGGTTAGGGTGAGGGTTAGGTTTACGGTTAGGTTTAGGGTTAGGGTGAGGGTTAGGCTGGGGGTAGGGTTAGGGTTAGGGTGAGTGTTAGGTTAGTGTGAGGATAAGGGTTAGGGTTAGGTTTACAGTTAGGTTGTAGGTGAAGGTGAGAGCTTGGGGGAGGATTAGGCTTGGGGTTAGGGTTAAAGTTAGGCTGAAGATGAGGGTGAGGTTGAGGGTGAGTATTAGGTTAAGGATTGGGATTAGGGTTTGGGTTAGGCTTATGGTGAGGGTGAGGGTGAGGGTTAGGGTGAATGTTAGGGTTAGGGTTAGGTTTAGGGTTAGTGTGATGTTTATGGTGAGGGTGAGGGTTAGGGTGAGGGTGATGGTTAGGGTGAGAGTGAGGGTTCGGGTGATTGTGAGGGTTAGGGTGTGTGTGAGGGTTAGGGTTAGGGAGATGGTTAGGGTGAAGGTGACAGTTAGGGTAAGGATTAGGTTTAGCATTAGGGTGATGGTTAGGGTTAGGGTAAGGGAGATAGGGTTCGGATTCGGGTTAGGATTATGGTTAGGGTTAGTGTGAGGATTAGGGTTAGGTTTAGGATTAGGTTTAGAGTGATGGTGAGGGTTAGGGTTAGGGTTAGCGTGTGGGTTAGGGAGAGGGTGAGGGTGAGGGTGAGAGTTAAGGTTAATGATAGGGTGAGGATTAGGGTTATGGTTAGACTTAGCGTTAGGGTTAGGCTGAGGGTTAGAGTGAGAGTTAGGTTTAGGTTTAGGGTTACAGTTAGGGTTAGGGTTAGGATGAGGGTGAGGTTGAGGGTGAGTTTTAGGGTGAGGGAAAGGGATAAGGTTAGGGTGATGTTTAGGGTGAGGGTGAGGGTTAGGATAAGTGTGAGGGTTCGGGTGAGGATGAGGTTTAGGGTGTGGGTGAGAGTTAGTGTTAGGGTCAGTTTTAGGTTTACAGTGAGGGTTAGGGTGATGGTGAGGGTTAGGCATATATTTAGATTTAGGGTTATGGTGAGAGTAAGGGTTTGGTTGAGGGTTAGGTTGAGCTTGAGGGTTAGGGTTAGCGTTAGCGTGATGGTTAGTGTTAGGGTGAGGGCTAGGGTTAGACTGAGGGTTAGGGATAGGGTTAGTGATAGGGTGAGGATTAGGGTTAGTGTTATGTTGAGGGTGAGGGTTAGGCTGAGGATTAGGGTTAGGGTTAAGGTGAGGGTTAGGTTATCATGAGGGTTAGGATTATGGTTATAGTGAGGGTGAGGTTAAGGTTTAGGGTGAGGGTTAGGTTGAGGGTGAGGGTGAGGTTTAGGGTTAGGGTTAGAGTTAGGGTGAGGGTGAAGGCTAAGTTTAGGATTCAGTTTAGGTTTAGGGTTAGGCTGAGTGTGAGTGTGAGGGTGAAGGTGAGTGATAGGTTTAGGATGAGGGTTAGGGTTAGATTTAGGCTTAGCATGAGGTGAGGGTGAAGGTTACGGTGAGGGCTAGGGTTAGGGTTATGGTGAGGGTTAGTTTTAGTGTGATGTTTAGGGTGAGGGTGAGGGTTAGGTTGAGGATGAGGGTGAGGGTTAGGGTGAGAGTGAGGGTTCAGTTGAGGTTGAGGTTTAGGGTGTGTGTGAGGGTTAGAGTTAGCGTTAGGGTTAGGGTTAGTGTTAGGCTTAGATTGAGGGTGAAGGTCAGGGTTAGGGTTAGTTGAGGATTAGGGTTAGGCTTAGGGTGATGTTTAGGGTGACGGTGAGGGTTAGCGTGAGGGTGAGGGTGAGGAAATGGGTGAGGGTTAGGGTTAGGGTGAGGGTGAATGTTAGGTTGTGGGTGAGGGGTAGAGTTAGGGTTAAAGGTTGGGTGACATTGAGGGTTAGGATGAGTTTGAAGGTTAGGGTTACGGTTTGCGTTAGGGAGAAGGTTAGGGCTAGGTATCGGTTTAGGTTGAGGGTTAGGCTGAGGTGTACAGTTAGGATAAGTGGGAGGATTAGGGTTAGGGTTAGGTTTAGGTGTAGGGTGATTTTAAACGTTAGGGTGAAGTTTAGTGTTAGCGTTAGGGTTAGGGTGAGGGTTAGGTTTAGATTTAGGATTAAGGTAAGGGTTAGCGTTAGTGTTAGGCATACAGTTAGCGTGAGGTTGAGGGTGAAGTTTGGAGTGAGTGTGAGGGTTAGGTTTAGGGTTAGGGTGAGGTTTAGGGGGAGGGTGAGTGTTAGGGTGAGGGTTACGGTGAGGGTTAGGGTTAGGTATAGGTTTAGGATGAGGGTTAGTGTGAGGGGTAGTGTTAGGGTTAGGATGAGGTTTAGGGTTAGTGTGAGGGTTCAGGTTAGGGTTACGGTTAGGGTTGGGTTGATGTTAGGGTTAGGCTTAGGGTTAGAGTTAGGGTGAGGGTTAGGGTGAGGGGTAGGGTTAGGGTTAGTGTTAGAATGAGAGGTAGGGTGAGGGTAAGGATTAGGTTTAGGGTTAGGGTGAGGTTGAGGGTTAGATTTAGGGTGAGGGGTAGGGTAATGGATAGGGTTAGGGTTAGCTTTAGTGTTAGGGGGAAGTTTAGGGTGAGGGTTAGGGTGAGGGTTAGGGTGAGGGTTAGGGTTAGTGTGAGGGTTAGGGTTAGAGTTAGTGTGAGGGTCAGGTTCACGGTTAGGGTTAGGGTTAGGGTGAGGTTGAGGGTGATGATGAGGGTTAGGTTTAGGATTAGGTTTTGGGTTAGGATTAGGCTAAGGGTGAGGGTTAGTGTTAGGGTGAGGGCTAGGGTGAGGCTGAGGGTTAGGGTTAGGGACAGTGATACGGTGAGGATTAGGGTTAGAGTTATGTTTATGGTGAGATTTAGGCTGATGGGTAGGGTTAGGGTTAGGGTGAGGGTAAGGTTAGTGTGAGGGTTATTGTTAGGGTGAGGGTGAGGGTGAAATTTAGGGTGAGGGTGAGAGTTAGAGTTAGCATTAGGGTTAGGGTGAGAGTTTGGGTGAGTGTTAGGTTTAGGGTTAGTGTTAGGGTTAGTGTTAGGCTTAGGGTTAGGGTTAGGGTTAGGGTTAGGTGAAGGTTAGTTTTAGGGTTACGTTGAGGTTTAGTGTTACTGTGCTGTTTAGGGTGAGGGTGAGGGTTAGGATGAGGGTGAGGGTGAGGTTTAGGGTGAGAGTAAGGTTTCGGATGAGGTTGAGGGTTAGGGTTTGTGTAAGGGCTAGGGTTAGGGTGATGGTTAGGTTGACTGTGAGGGTAAGGGTTAGCGTTAGGGTTCGCGTTATGGTGATGGTTTGAGTTATGTTTAGGGTTAAGTTGATGTTTAGGTTTAGGGTTCATCTTAGGGTTAAGTTAAGTGTTAGTGTGAGGATTTGGGTTAGATTTAGGGTTAGGGTGAGAGTAAGGCTTAGTCTGAAGTTTAGGGTGAGGGTTAGGGTTAGCGTTAGGTTTAGGTTGTTGGTTAGGGTGAGGGTTAAGATTACTGTTAGGGTTAGGGTGAGGGTGACGGTTACGGGGAGGGTTTCAGTGAGGGTTAGGGTTAGGGTTGGGTTAGGTGAGGGTTAGTGTTAGGTTGATGGTTAGGGTTAGGGTTAGGGTGAGGGTGATGTTGAGGATTAGTGTAAGGGTTATGGTGAGTGTTAGTGTTAGGTTTATGGTGAGGGTTAGGGTGAGGTTTAGGGTTAGTGTTAGGGTTAGGGTGAGTGTTAGTGTTAGGGTAAGGGTTAGGGCGAGCTTTAGTGTTTGGTGAGGGGTGAGGTGTAGGGGTAGGGTTAGTATTAGTTTTAGGGTTAGTGTTAGGGTGAGGGTTAGGGTTACGTTAGGGTTAGGGTGAGGGTGAGGGTTATGGTGTGGTTGAGTGGTAGGGTTAGGGTAAAGGTTGGGTGCCAGTGAGGGTTACATGAGTTTGAGAGTTACTGTTAGGGTTAGCGTTAGGGTGATGGTTAGGGTTAGGGTTCGGTTCAGGTTGAGGGTTAGGTTGAGGTTTACAGTTAGGGTTAGTGGGAGGATTAGGTTTATGGTTAACTTTATGGTTAGGGTGAGTGTAAGGGTTAGGGTGAAGTTTAGGGTTAGCATAGGGTTAGTGTGAGGTTCAGGTTTAGAGTTAGGTTTAAGGTAAGGGTTAGGGTTAGTGTTAGGGATAGAGTTAGGTTGAGAGTGAGGCTGAAGGTTAGCGTGAGTGTGAGGGTTAGGTTTAGGGTTAGGGTGAGGGTTAGGCTGAGGGTGAGGGTTTGGGTGAGGGTTAGGGTTAGGGTGTGTGTGAGGCTTAGGGTTAGGGTGAGGGTTAGGGTGACGGTGAGGGTTAGGGTGAGGGTGAGGTTTAGGGTGACGGTTAAGGTCAGAGTAGGTTTAGGGTTAGTGTTAGTGTCAGGATTAGGGTTAGGGTTAAAGTTAGGGTGAGAGTAAGGGGTAGGGTGAGGGTTAGGGTGAGCGTGAGGGTTGGGGTTAGTGTTAGCATGATTGTTAGTGTTAGGGAGAAGTTTAGGTTTAGGGTTAGGATTAGGGTTAGGTTGAGGGTTAGGGTTAGGGTTAGGGTTAGGATGAGGGTTAGCGTGAGGGGTAGGGTTAGGGTTAGGGTGAAGGTTATGTTTAGTGTGAGGATTAAGGTTAGGGTTAGGTTTAGGTTTGGGTTGGGGGACGGGTTAGGTTGAGGGTTAGGGTTAGGGTTAGGGTGAAGGTTATGGTTAGTGTGAGGATTAAGGTTAGGGTTAGGGTTAGGTTTGGGTTGGGGGACGGGTTAGGTTAAGGATTAGGGTCAAGGTTAGGGTGAGGGTGAGGGTTAGGGTTAGGGTGAGGGGTAGTGTAAGGGATAGGGTTATAGTAAGGGTTAGGGTTAGGGCAAGGGTTAGGGTGAAGATTATGGTTAGGGTTAGCGTTATTGTTGGGGTGAGGATTAGGGTGAGAGTGAGGGTTAGGGTTCGGGTTAGGGTTAGGGTCAGGGTCAGGGTCAGGGTTAGGTTTAGGGTGAGGGTGAGGGTGAGGGTGATGGTGAGGGTCATGTTTAGGATTAGGTTTTGGGTTAGGATTAGGCTAAGGTTAAGGGTTAGTGTTAGGGTGAGGTCTAGGGTGAGGGTGACATTTAGCCTTACAGTTAGTGATGCGGTGAGGATTAGGTTTAGAGTTAGGGTTATGGTGAGATTTAGGCTGTTGTGTAGGGTTAGTTTTAGGGTGAGGTAAGGTTAGTGTGAGGGTTAGGGTTAGGGTTAGGATGAGGGTGAGGCTTAGGGTGAGGGTGAGGGTTAGGGTTAGCATTAGGGTTAGGGTGAGAGTAGGGTGGTTGTTAGGTTTAGGTTTAGGGTTAGGGTTCTTGTTAGGCTTAGGGTGAGGGTTAGGGTTAGTGTTAGGTTGAGGTTTAGTGTTACTGTGATGTTTAGAACGAGGGTGAGGGTTAGGATGAGGGTGAGGGTGAGGGTTAGGGTGAGTGTGAGGTTTCGGATGAGGGTGAGTGTTAGGGTTTGTGTGAGGGTTAGGGTTAATGTGATGGTTAGGTTGACAGTGAGGGTTAGGGTTAGGGTTAGGTTTACCGTTACGGTGATGGTTTGGGTTATGTTTAGGTTTAGGGTGATGGTTAGGGTTAGGGTTTGTGTGAGGGTTAGGGTAAAGGTTAGTGTGAGGATTAGGGTTAGGGTTAGGTTTAGGGTTAGGGTCAGGGTAAAGGTTAGGGTGAGGTTTAGGGTGAGGGTTAGGGTTAGAGTTAGGGTTAGGATGTGGGTTAGGGTGCGGGTTAAGGTTACTGTTAGGGTTAGCGGGAGAGTGACGTTTAGGTTGAGGGTTAGGGTGAGGGTTAGGGTTAGGGTTACAGTTAGGGTGAGGGTCAGGGTAATGTTTAGGGTTAGGGTTAGGTGAGGGTTAGTGTTAGGGTGATGGTTAGGGTTAGGGTTAGAGTTAAGTTGAGGGTGAGGATTAGGGTCAGGGTTAGATTGAGCATTAGTGTTAGGGTTAGGGTGAGGGGTAGGATGTGGGTTAGTGTTAGTGTTAGGGTTAGTGTTAGGTTTAGGATGAGGGTTAGGGTTAGGGTAAGGTTTAGGGTGAGCTTTAGTGTTAGGGTTAGAGTGAGGGTTAGTTTGAGGATTAGGGTTAGGGTTTGTGTTATGGTGAGGGCTAGGGTTAGGGTTAGGGTTAGGGTTAGGTTTAGGCTTAGAGTGAGGGTTAGGGTTCGGGTTAGGTTTAGGGTGAGGGTTCGGGTTAAGTTTAGGGTTAGGGTGAGGTTTTAGGTTAGGGTGAGGATTAGGGTTAGAGTTAGGATTAGAGTGAGGGTTAAGGTTAGGGTTAAGGTTAAGGTGAGGCTGAGGGACAGTGTTAGGTTTAGAATTAGGGTTAGGCTTAGGGTGAGCGTGAGGGAAACTGTGCATGTTAGTTTTAGGGTGAGGGTTAGGGTTAGGTTTAGGGTGAGGGTTATGATTAGGGTGATGTTTTTGGTGAGGGTTAGGGTTAGGATGAGGATTGGGGTTAGTGTGATATTTAGGGTGAGGGTGAGGGTTAAGGTGAGGGTGAGGGTGAGGGTTAGGGTGAGAGTGAGTGTTCAGTTGAGGGTGAGGGTTAGGGTGTGTGTGAGAGTTAGGGTTAGGGTGATGGTTAGGGTAACGGTGAGGGTTAAAGTTAGGATTAGGTTTAGCATTATGGTGATGGTTACGGTTAGGGTTAAGGTGATGGTTTGGTTCCGGTTAGTGTTAGGGTTAGGTTTAATGTGAGGATTAGGGTTAGGGTTAGGATTAGGGTGAGTTTGAGGTTAAGGGTGAGGGTGAGGCTTAGGGTGAGCTTAGGGTTAGACTGAGGGTTAGGGTGAGGGTTAGGTTTAGGATTTGGTTTATGGTTAGGATTAGCCTTAGGGTGAGGGTGAGGCTGAGGGTTCGGATGAGGGTAAGTTTAAGGGTTTGGGTGACCTTAGGGTTAGTGTGAAGATTAGGGTGAGGGAAAATGTTAGGGTGAGTGTGAGTGTACAGGTGAAGGTGAGGGTTAGGATGTGGGTGAGGTTAGGTTTAGGTTTAGGTTGAGTGTTAGGGTTAGGGTGAGGATTAGTGTGAGGGTGAGGGTTAGGGTTATGGGTAGGTTTAGGGTTAGGTTGAGAGTAAGGTTTCAAGGTGAGTGTGAGGGTTAGAGTTAGCGTTCACGTGAGGGTTAGGGTTAGGGTGAGGGCTACGTTTAGGTTTACAGTTAGGATGAGGTTTAGGGTGAGGGGTAGGGTGAAGTTTAGGGTTAGGTTTAGGTCTAGGGTTAGTGGATAGTTAGGGTTAGGGTTAGTTTTACGGTTAGGGTTAGGGTTAGGGTGAGTGTTAAGGTGAGGGTTAGGGTGAGGGTTAGGGTTAATATTAAGGTGAGGGTAGGGTGACGGTGAGGGTTAGGGTTAGGTTTAGGGTGAGCGTAAGGGTGAGGTTTAAGTTTAGGGTTAGGGTAGGGTGAGGGTTAGGTTTAGAGTTAGGTTTAGGTTTAGGCTTAGGGTTAGGGGAAGTGTGAGGATTAGCATAAGGGTTAGGGTTAGGGGAGGTTAATGATTAGGATGAGGTTTAGGGTGAGGGTTAGGGTTGGGGTTAGGGTTAGGGTGAGGATTTGGGTTAGTGTTAGGGTTAGGGTGAGGTTTACTTATAGGGTTAGTGATATGGTGAGGGTGAGGGTGAGGGGTTGGATTAGGTTAAGGTTAGAGTTAGGGTGAGCATGAGGGTGAGAGATATGTTTCGTATTAGGGTTAGTTTTAGGGTTAGTCTGAGGGTGAGGGTAATGGTGATGGTGAGGGTTAGGGTTAGGGCGAGGGTTAGGGTTTGGGTTAGGGTTAGGATGCGGGTTAGGCTGAGGGGTATGTTTAGGGTTAGCGTGAGGGTTAGGGCTAGTGTGAGGGTTAGGGTTAGGGTTAGGCTTAAGGTGAGGGAAAGCGTTAGGGTGAGGGTTAGTTTGAGTGTGAGGGTTAGTGTTAATGTTAGGGTTAGGGTGACGGTGAGGCTTAGGGTTTAGCATTAGGGTGAAGAGTATGGTTAGGGTTAGGCTTACGATTAGGGTGAGGGTAAAGTTGACCGTTTGGCTGAGGGGTAGCATTAGGTTTAGGGTAAGGGTGAGGGTGAGGGTTAGGTTTAGGATTAGGGTTGTGGTTAGTGTTAGGCTAAGGGTGACAGTGAGGGTGAGGGTTAGGGTGAGGGTAAGAGTTAGGGTTAGGGTGAAGGTTAGGGTTAGTGTGAAGTTTAGGTTGACGGTAAGTGTTAGGGTGAGCGTGAGGTTTCAGGTGAGGTTGAGGGTTAAGATGTGGGTGAGGGTTAGGGTTAGGGTGAGGGTTAGGTTTATGATTTTGTTTAGAATGAGACTGAGGGTTAGGGTTAGGGTTACGCTTACACTTAGGTTGAAGGTGAGGGTGAATCCAGGGTTAGGATTAGGGTAGGGTTAGGGTTAGTTGGAGGGTGAGGTTGAGTGTGACAGTGAGGGTGAGTGTTAGGTTTAGGATTAGGGTTAGGGTGAGGGTTAGACTTAGGGTGAGAGTGAGGGTGAGGTTGAAGTTTAGGCTGAGGGTTAGGGTTAGGGTTATTGTGAGGGTTAGGGATAGTGTGATGTTTAGTGTGAGGGTGAGCGTTAGGGTGACGGTGGGGCTAAGGTTTAGGGTGAGAATGAGGGTTCGGGTGAGGGTCAGGGTTAGGTTTTGGGTGAGGGTTAGATTTAGGGTGATGGTTAATGTGACCGTGAGGGTTAGGGTTAGGGTTAGCGTTAGGGTGAGAGTTAGGCTTAGGGTTAGGGTTAGGGTGATGGTTAGGTTTCAGGTTCGGGTTCGGGTTAATGTTAGGGTTAGTGTGTGGATTAGGGTGAGGTTAAGTGTTAGGGTGAGGTTCAGGGTGAGGGTAGGTTTAGCATTATGGTTAGATTGTGGGTTAGGGTGAGGGTTAACGTTAGTGTTAGGGTTAGGGTGAGGGTGACAGTTAGGGTCAGGGTTACGATTAGGGTTAGGTTTAGGGTTAGTGTGAGCGTGAGGGTTAGGGTTAGGGTTAGCATGAGGGTTAGGGTTAGGCTGAGGGTGAGGGTTAAGTTTAGGGTTAGGGTGAGGTTGAGAGTGAGGGGTAGGTTTAGCGTTACAGTTAGGGTGAAGGTGAGGGAGAGAATTAGGTTTAGGATTAGGATTAGGGTAAGGCTTAGGTTGAGGGTGAGGGTGAGGGTGAGCCTGAGGGTTAGGGTTAGGGTTAGTGTTAAGGTGCATGTTAGGTTTAGGGTTAGGGTGAGGGCAAGTTTGAGGGTTAGGGTTAGAATTAGTTTTAGGGTAAGGTTTAGGGTTAGGGTTAGGGTATGTGTTAGGGTGAGGATTAGTGTGAGGGTTAGGGTTAGGGTGAGGGTGAGGTTTAGGGTGAGAGTTATGGTTAGGGTTAGGGTTAGGGTGAGGGTGAGGGATAGTGTTAGGGTTAGGGTTAGGGTGAGGGTGAGGGGTAGTGTTAGGGTTAGGGTTAGCGTGAGGGCAAGTGTTAGGGTGAGGGTAAGGGTTAGGGTTAATGTTCGGGTGAGGACTAAAGTGAGTGTGAGGGTTAGTGTTAGCGTTAAGGAGAGGGTGATGTTTAGGGTTAGGGTTAGGGTTCGGATGAGGGTTAGGCTGAGGGGTAGGGTTAGGGCTAGGGTGAGTGTTTGGTTAGTGTGAGGGTTAGGGTTAGGGTGAGGGTTATGTTTAGGATTAGGGTGAGGGTAAGGGTTAGGGTGAGGGTTAGGGTTAGAGTTAGGTTTAGGGTAAGGGTTAGGGTTAGGCTTAGGTTTAGGGGTAGGGTAATGCTGAGGGTGAGGGTGAGGGTTAGGGTTAGGATAAGGGTTATGGTTGGGGTTAGGCTGAGGGTGAGGGTGAGGGTGAGGGTTAGGGTTAGGAATAGTTTTATGGTTAGGGTTAGGCTGAGGGTGAGGGTTAGGGTTAGGTTTAGGGTTAGGTTTAGGGAAAGGGCTAGCCTGAGGGTGAGGTTTAGGGTGAGGGTGAGGGTGATGGTGAGGGATAGGGTGAGGCTTAGGTTTAGAGTAAGGGTTTGGTTTAGGATAAGGGTGAGGATTAGGGTTATTGTTTGGGTTAGGGTAAGGTTTAGTGTGAGGGTGAGGATTAGATTTAGCATTAAAGTTAGTTTTAGTGTTAGGATGAGGGTTAGGGTGAGGGTGAGGTTTAGGTTGAGTGTTAGAGTTAGGGTTAGGGTGAGGGTTAGGGTTAGTGTGATGTTTAGGGTGAGGGTGAGAGTTAGGTTGAGTATGAGGGTTCAGGTGAGTTTTCGGGTGAGGGTGAGGGTTCGTGTTAGGGTGAGGGTGAGTTTTAGGGTTAGGGTGAGGGTTAGGGTGAGGGTGTGGGTAGGTTTATGGTTATGGTTATGGTTAGGGTGACAGTACGTGTTAAGGTGAGGATTAGGATGAGGGTGAGCGTTAGGGTGAGGGTTAGGGTTAGGGTTAGGGTTAGGATGAGGGTGAGGGTTAGTGTGAGGGCTCGGGTTAGGCTTAGGCTTAGATTGAGGGTATGGGTTAGGGTTAGGTTTAGGCTGAGGGTGAGGTTAAGGTTGAAGGTGAGGGTTAATTTTAAGGTGAGGGTGAGGGATAGTGTTAGGGTTAGGGATAGAGCTAGGGTGAGGGTTAATTTTAGGGTTAGTGTTAGCCTGAGGGTTAAGCTGAGAGGTAGCTATAGGGTTAGGGTGAGGTTAGGGTTAGTGTGAGGGTTAGGATGCGGGTGAGGGTTAGGTTTATGATTAGGGTGAGGGTTAGGGTGAGGATTAGGGTGAGGGTGAAGGTGAGAGTTAGGATGAGGATGAGGGTTCGATTGAGGGTTAGGGTTTGGGTTAGGGTTAGGCTTAGTGTTAATTTGAATATTAGGGTTAGGGTTAGGGTTAGATTTAGGGTGAGGGTAAAGGTTAGGGTGAGGTTTAGGTTGAGATTTAGGGCTAGAGTTAGTGTTAGGTTGAGGGTTAGGGTGAGGAGTGGGGTTGGTGTTAGGGTTAGGGTGAGGGTCAGGGTTAGCGTTAGGGTTAGGGTGAGGGTTAGGGTTAGAGTGAGATTGAGGGATAGGGTTAGGATTAGGGTGAGGGAGAGGGTTAGGATTAGGGTTAGGTTTAGAGTTAGGGTGAGGGTGATGATGAGGGTGAGTGTTAGGGTTAGGATTAAGGTTAGGGTTAGGGTTATGCTGAGGTTGAGTTTAAGGTTTAGGGAGAGGTTAAGTGTTAGTTTCAGGATTAGGGTTAGGGTTAGGGTAAGGGTTAGTATGAGGATTAAGGTAGGGGCTAAGTTTAGGGTGAAGGTAAGTTTTAGGTTGAGGCTTGGTGTGAGGGTGAGAGTTAGGTTTAGGTTTAGGGTGAGGGTTAGGTTGAGGGTTAGGGTTAGGTTGAGGGTAAGGGTTATGGTGAGGGTTGGAGTAAGGGTAGGTTTAGGGTAAGGGTCAGGTTTAGGGTGAGGGTTAGGTTGCGGGTTAGGGTGAGGGTTAGGTTTAGGGTGAGGGTTAGGATTAGTGTGAGGGTTAGGGTTAGGGTGAGGGTTAGGGTGTGGATTAGGGTTAGGGTTAGGGATTTGGTGAGGATGAGGGTTAGGTTAAGGGTTAGGGTCATTGTGAGGGTTAGAGTTAGGGTTAAGGTGAGAGTTATGTTTAGTCTTAGGGTGAGGGTAAGAGTTAGGGTTAGGGTTATTGTGAGGGTTAGGTTGAGGGTTAGTGTAAGAGTTAGGTTTGTGGTAAAGGTTAGGGTTAGGATTAGGTTTATGATTAGGGTTAGGCTGAGGGTGAGAGTGAGGGTTAGGTTTAGGATAAGGGTTAGGGTTAGGGTTAGGCTGAGGGTCAGGGGGAGGGGGAGGGGGAGGGTTAGGGTTAGGTTTAGGGTTAGGGTGAGGGTTGGGTTTAGGGTAAGGGTGAGGTTTAGTGTTATTGTTAGGCCTGGGGTAAGGTTTAGTGTGAGGGTGAGGGTTAGATTTAGGATTAGGGTTAGGGTTAGGGTTAAGTTGAGGGTTAGGGTGAGGGTGAGTTTTAGAGTTAGGGATAGGGTGAGGGTTAGGGTTAGTGTGATGTTTAGGGTGAGGGTGATGCTTAGGGTGAGTATTAGGTTTCGGGTGAGGGTGAGGGTGAAGGGGAGGGTTAGGGTTAGGTTGAGGGTTAGGGTTAGGGTGAGGGTGTGGGTAGGGTTATGGTTATGGTTTGGGTTAGGGTGAGAGTAAGTGTTAGGGTGAGGGTTAGGATGAGGCTGAGCGTTCGGGTGAGGGTTAGGGTTAGGGTTAGGGTTAGGGTTAGGCTGAGGTTGAGGGTGAGTGTGAGGATTACGCTGAGAGTTAGTGTTCGTGTGATTTTTAGGGTGAGGGTGAAGATTAGGGTGAGGGTGAAAATGAGGGTTAGGATGAGGGTTCGGTTTCGGGTGAGGATTAGGGTTTGGGTTAGGTTTAGGGTTAGGGTTAATTTGAGTATTAGGGTCACGGATAGAGTTAGGTTTAGGGTGAGGGTAAGGGTTAGGGTGAGGTTTATGGTGAGATATAGGGTTAGCGTTAGGGTTAGGGTGAGGGTTAAGATGAGGATTGGGGTTGGTGTTAGGGTTAGGGTGAGGGTGAGGGTTAGGTTTAGGCTTACGTTGAGAGTTAGGGTTAGGATGAGGTTTAGGTATAGGGTTAGGGTTAGGGTGAGTGTGAAGGTTAGGATTAGGGTTAGGTTTAGAGTTAGGGTCAGGGTGATGGTGATGGTGAGGGTTAGGTACAGGATTAGGGTTAGGGCAAGGTTTAGGCTGACGTTGAGGTTAAGTGTTAGTTTGAGGGTTAGGGTTAGTGTGAGGATTAAGGTAGGTGTTAGGGTTAGGATGAAGGTAAGGTTTAGGGTGGGGCTTGGGGTGAGGGTGAGATTTAGGGTTAGGTTTCGAGTGGGGGTTAGGTTGAGGGTTAGGGTTAGGGTGAGGGTAAGGGTTATGGTGAGGGTTGGAGTGAGGGTAAGGGTTAGGGTTAGTGTGAGAGGTAGGTTGTGGGTTAGGTGAGGGTTAGGTTTTTGGTGAGGGTTAGTATTAGTGTGAGGGTTAGGGTTAGGGTGAGGGTTAGTGTGACTGTTAGGGTTAGGGTGTGGGTGAGGGTTAGGGTTAGGTTTAGGGTGAGGATGAGGGTTTCGTTAAGGGTGAGCGTTAGGGTGAGGTTTAGGGTGAGGGTTAGCTTAGTGTGGGGTTAGATTTAGGGTTAAGTTGAGGGTAAGGGTTAGGGTTAGGGTGAGTGTGAGGGTTAGGGTTAGCATTTGGTTTACGGTGAGAATTAGGGTGAGGGTTAGGTTTAGGATTTCGGTTATGTTTAGGGTTAGGCTTAGGGTGAGGGTTAAGGTTAGGGTAAGGTTTAGGTTTAGGGTGAGGTTTAGGTATAGGCTTAGGTTTAGGGTGAGGGTGAGGTTGAGGTTGAGGGTGAGAGTAAGTTTTAGGGTGAGAGTTAGGGTGAGGTTTAGTGTTAGGGTTAGGGTTATGGTGAGGGTAAGGGTTAGGTTTTAGTGTTAGGGTGAGGTTTAGGGTGATGGTGAGGGATAGGGTGAGGGTGAGTATTAGGGTTAGGGTTAGGGTATGGACTAGGGTGAGGGTGAGAGTTAGGGTTAGGTTTAGGGTGAGGGTTAGGTTGAGGGTGAGGTTTAGGGTTAGTGTTAGGGTGAGGGTCAGGCTGACTGTGTTGTTTAGGGTGAGGGTGAGGTTTAGGGTTAGGTTTAGGGATTGGGTGAGGTTTAGGTTTAGGGGGAGGTTTAGGATGGGGTGTAGGGTTAGGGTTAGGGTGAGGGTTAAGGTTAGTGTGAAGGTTAGGGTTAGGGTTAGGTTGACTGTAAAGGTTAGCGTGAGGGTTATGGTTTGTGTGAGCGATAGGGTTAGGTTGAGGAAAACGGTTAGGGGGAGGGATTGGGTGAGGGTGACGGTTAGAGTGTGGGTGAGGATCAGTGTGAGGATTAGGGTTAGGGTTAGGATTAGGGTTAGTGTGAGGGTTAGGGTGAGGGTTATGTTTAGGGTTACGGTTAGGGTTACGGTTAGGGTTACGGTGAGGGTAAGGGTTAGGGTGAGGTTTACGGTGAAGGTTACACTTAGGGTTAAGGTGAGGGTTACGGTGACAGGAAGGGTTAGATTTATGTTGAGCGTTAGAGTTAGGGTGAGGGTTATGGTGAGGGTTAGGGTTAAGATGAACTTGAGTGTTAAGTTTAGTGTGATATTTAGTGTGTGGGATAGGGTTAGCGTTAGGGTGAGGTTTAGGGTGAGGGTAAGGGTTAGGGTGAGATTTAAGGTGAGGGTTAGATTTAGGTTTAGGATGAGAGTTACAGTGATGGGAAGGGAGGATTATAGTGAGTGTTAGGGTTAGGGTGGGGCTTAGGGTGAGGATTATGGATAGGGTTAGGGTTAAGATGAGGGTGAGGGTTAGGGTTAGTGTGATATTTAGGGTAAAGGTGAGGGTTAGGGTGAGTGTGAGTGTTCAGCTTAGGGTGAGGTTTAGGATGTGGGTGAGGGTTAGTGTTAGGCAGACGGTGAGGGTTCGGGTGAGGGTGAGTGTTAGGGTTAGGGTTAGCTTTAGGGTGAGTGGTATGTTTAGGTTTAGGGTTACAGTGAGGGTTAGGGTGTGGTTTAGGGTTAGGGTTAGGCTTAGTGTTAGTGTAAGGTTTAGGCTTAGGTATAGGGTTAGAGTTAGGTTGAGGTTAAGGTTTATGGTGAGGTTTAGGGTGAGCGTGAGGGTTAGGGTTAGCATTGGGGTTAGGGTGAGGTTTAATTTGAGGGTGAAGATGAGGGTTAGGGTTAGGCTGAGGGTTAGGGTTACAGTTAGGGTTAGTCTTAGGGTTAGGGTGAAGGTTAGGTTTAGGGTTATTGTTAGTTTTAGAGTTAGGGTAAAGGTGAGAGTGATGGTGAGGTTTAGGTTTAGAGTTAGGTTTAGGTTGAGGGTGAGTGTGAAGGTTAGGTTTAGGTTTAGGTTTTGGGTTAGTCTGAGTGTGAGGGAGTGGGTAAGGTTTAGGGTTAATATGATATTTAGGGTAGGGTGACAGTTAGAGTGAGTGTGAGGCTTCAAGTGAGCATGCGAGTTAGATTGTGGGTGAGGGTTAGGGTGACGGTGAGTGTTAGGGTGATGGTGAGGGTTAGGGTGAGGTTGAGGGTTAGGGTTATGGTTATGGTTAGTGTTAGTGTAAGAGAAATGGTTCGGGTGATGGTTAGGGTGAGGTTGAGGGTTAGGGTTAGCGTTAGCGTCAGGGTTAGGGTTAGGTTTTGTGTTAGGGTGAGGGTTAGGGTGAGGGTTATGTTTAGAGTTAGGGTGAGTGTTAGTGTGAGTAATAGGTTTAGGGCTAGGGTTAGGGTGAGGATGAGGGCTAGGGTTAGGATTAGAGTTAGGGTTAGGGTTAGGTTGAGGGTGCGGGTGAGGTTGAGGTTTAGGGTTAGGGTGAGGGTGAGGTTGGTTAGGGTTAGTGTTAGAGTTAGGCTGCGAGTAAGGGTTAGGGTGAGGGTAGAGTGAGGTGGAGGGTTAGGGTTAGCATTAACTTTCGCGTTAGCATGAGGGTTAGGCTGAGGGGTAGGGTTGGGGTTAGGATGAGGGTTAAGATTACAGTGTGGGTTAGGTTTAGGGTTAGGGTTAGGATGAGGGTTAGGCTGCGGGGTTAGGTTAGGTTAGGGTGAGGGTTAGGGTGAGGGTAAGGGTGAGATTAAGGGTTAGGGTAAGGGTTAGGGTGAGGGTTAAGGATAGGGTGAGGGTTATTGTTAGGGTTAGGGTTAGGGCTAGGTTTAGGATTAGGGTGAGGTTTAGGATTAGGGTTATGGTGAGGGTTAGGCTGAGGGTTAGGTTTTGGGTTAGGGTGAGGGTTATGGATAGTGTGTGGGTTAGTGTTCGGGTTAGAGTAAGAGTGAGGGTAAGGGTTAAGGTGAGGTTTCGATTAAGGGTTAGGGTGACGGTGAGTGTTAGGATGAGGGTGAGGGTTAGGGCTAGGTTTAGGGTGAGGGTAAGTTTTATTGTTAGGGTTAGAGTGAGGTTGAGGGTGACGGTTAGGGATAGGGTTAGGATTAGTGTTAGGCTGAGTGTTAGACTGAGGGTTAGGTCTAGGGTGAGGGTGAGGGTTATGGTTAGCTTTAGGGTGAGGGTTAGTGTTTGGGTTTGGGTTAGGGTGAGGGTTAGGGTGTGGGTTATGGTTAGAGTTAGTGTTAAGTTTAGATTTAGTGTGAGGATTAGGGCTAGGTTCAGGGTTAGTCTTAGGGTAAGGGTAAGGTATAGGTTGAGGTTTATGGTGAGGTTGAGGGTTAGGATTAGGGTAAGTGTTACAGTTAGGGTGAGGGTGAGGGTGAGAGCTAGGTTTAGGTTGCGGGGTAGGGTTAGGGTTAGGGTGAGAGTTAGGGTTAGTGTGAGGGTTAGGGTTAGGGTTTGGTTTAGGGTGAGGGTAAGGGTTAGGGTGAGGGTTAGTTTTTGTGTGAGCATTAGGGTTAGGGATAGGGTTAGGGTGAGGAAAAGGTTTAGGGTGAGGGTTAGGGTTATTTTTAGGGTTAGAGTTAGGTTGAGGGTGAAGGTGAGAGTAAGGTTGAGGGTTTGATTTAGATTTAGGTTTAGGGTGACGGTGAGGGTGACGGTTAGGCTTAGGTTTAGTTTTAGGGTTGGGTTTAGGCTGAGGGTGAGTGTGAGGGTGAGTGTTAGGGTTAGTGTGATGTTTAGCAGGAGGGTGATGGTTAGGGTGAGAGTGAGGGTTCGGGTGACGATGAATGTTAGGCTGATGGTGAGGGTTAGGGTTAGGGTGAGAGTTAGGGTTATGGTTAGGTTTAGAGTTATGGTGAGAGTAAAGGTTAGGGTGAGGGTTAGGGGGAGTTTGAGGGTTAGGGTTAGGATTAGCATGAGGTTTAGGGTTAGGGTGAGAGTTAGGGTAATGGTTAGGTTTAGAGTTATGGTGAGAGTAAGGTTTAGGGTGAGGTTGAGGGTTAGGGTTAGCGTTAGCATGAGGGTTAGGGTTAGGGTGAGTGTTAGGATTAGGGTTAGGGTTAGGTTGAGGGGGAAGTTTAGGGTTAGGGTGAGGTTTAGAGTTAGGGTGAGGGTGAGCATGAGGACTAGGCTTAGAATTAGGTTTAGGGTTAAGCTTAGGCTGAGGGTGAGGGTGAGTGTGAGGGTGAGGGTTACAGTAAAATTTAGGTTGAGGTTTAGCTTTAGGGTTAGTGTTAGGGTGAGGGTTAGGGTGAGGGTTATGGGTAGGGTTAGGGTTAGGGTTAGGGTTAGTGTGAGGATTAGGGTTAGGGTTACTGTTAGCATTTGGGAGAGGGTAAGTGTTAGGGTGAGGTTTAGGGTGAGGGTTAGTTAAGCGTTTTTGTTAGGGTGAGGGTGAGAGTTAGGGTGAGGTTTAGGTTTAGTGTTAGGGTTAGGGAGAGGGTGAAGATTAGGGTTAGGGTGAGTGTTAGAGTTAGGGTGAGGTTTTGGGATAGAGTTAAGATTAGGTAAGGGTGAGGGTGAGGGTTAGGATTAAGGTTAGTGTTATTGTTAGGGTGAGGGTGAGGGTGAGGACTAGGATTAGGTTTAGGTTTAGGGTTAGGGTTAGGCTGAGTGTGCGGCTGAGGGTGGGGGTGAGGGTTAGAGTTAGATTTAGGGTGAGGTTTAGCTTTAGGGTTAGTGTTAGGGTGAGGGTTAGGGTGAGGGTTATGGGTAGGGTTATGGTTAGGGTTAGGGTTAGTGTGAGGATTAGGGTTAGGGTTACTGTTAGGTTTAGGGAGAGGGTAAGTGTTAGGGTGAGCTTTAGGGTGAGGGTTAGTTTAGCGTTTTTGTTAGGGTGAGGGTGAGAGTTATGGTGAGGTTTAGGTTTAGTGTTAGGGTTAAGGAGAGGGTGAAGGTTAGGGTTAGGGTGAGTGTTAGAGTTAGGGTGAGGTTTTGGGATAGAGTTAAGGTTAGGGTAAGGGTGAGGGTGAGGGTTAGGATTGTTAGAGTTAGGATGAGGGTGAGTGTGAGTGCTAGGATTAGAATTAGGGTTAGGATTAGGTTTAGGCTGAGGGTGAGGCTTAGGTTTAGGGTGAGGGGTAGGTTTAGGTTTAAGGTGAGGGTTATGGTTTGTGTTAGTGTTAGGGTTAGGGTTAGGGTTAGGGTGAGGGTTATAGTTAGGGTTAGGGTAGGATGAGGGCAAGGGTTAGGGTGAGGGTTAGGATGATGGTTAGCATAACTGTTAGGGTTAGGGTGAGTGTGAAGTTTAGGTTTAGGATTAGGGTGAGGACTACTGTGTGAGTTAGGGTTAGGGTTAGGGTGAGGGTTACGGATATGGTGAGGATTAGGGTTAGGGTTAGGGTTGCGGTGAGGGTTAAGGTGCGTGGTAATGTGAGGGTTAGGGTGAGAGTTAGGGTTAGTGTTAGGGTTACAGTTAGGGTTAGGTTTAGGGTTAGGGTAAGGCTTAGGGTGAGGGTTAGGGTTTGTGTGAGCATTAGGGTTAGGGTTAGGGTTAGGGTGAGGGTTAGGGTTATTGTTAGGGTTAGTGTTATGTTGAGTGTGAGGGTGAGGGTAAGGGTGAGGGTTTGTTTTAGTGTTAGGTTTAGGGTGAGAGTGAGGGTGACGGTTAGGGTTAGGTTTAGTTTTAGGTTTAGGTTTAGGCTGAGGGTGAGGGTTAGCGTTAGTGTGATGTTTTGGGTGAGGGTGAGGTTTAGGGTGAGAGTGAGGGTTTGGGTGATGGTGAGGGTTAGGTTGATGGTGAGGGTTAGGTTTAGGTTTAGTGTTACAATTAGGGTGAGGGTGAGGGTTAGGTTTAGGATTAGGATAAGGGTTAGGTTTAGGCTGAGGGTGCGGCTGAGTGTCTGGGTTAGCGTGAGGGGTAGGGTTAGGGTTAGAGTGAGGGTTTCGGTTTGGGTTAGGGTTAGGGTTAGGTTTAGGGTTAGGGTGAATGTTATAATTAGCGTTAGGATTAGGATGAGGTAGAGTTTAGGATGAGGTTTAGGGTGATGGTTAGCATAACTGTTAGGGTTAGGCTGAGGGTTAGGGTTAGGATTAGGGTGAGGGCTACTGTGAGGATTAGAGTTAGGGTGAGGTTTAGGGCTTGGGTTAGGTTGACGGTGACGGTGAGAGTTAGGGTGAGGTTAAGGGTTAGGTTTAGGGTTAGGGATAGGGTGAGGATTAGGGTTAGGTTTAGGGTTAGGCTGAGGGTTAGGGTGCGGGATAGGGTTAGGGTTAGGGTAAGAGTTAGGGTTAGTGTGAGGGTTAGGGTTAGGTTTAGGTTTAGGGTGAGGGTAAGGCGTAAGGCTTTGGGTGAGGTTTAGGGTTTGTGTGAGCATTAGGGTTACTGTTAGGGTTAGGGTGAGGGAAAGGGTTAGGGTGAGGGTTAGGGTTATTGTTAGGGTTAGTGTTAGAGTGAGTGTGAGGGAGAGGGTAAGGTTGAGGGTTTGTTTTAGTGTTAGGTTTAGGGTGAGGGTGAAGGTGACGGTTAGGGTTAGGTTTAGTTTTAGGCTGAGGGTGAGGGTGAGGGTGAGGATGAGGGTTAGCGTTAGTGCGATGTTTAGGGTGAGGTTGAGGTTTTGGGTGAGATTGAGGGTTCTGGTAACGGTGAGGGTTAGGTTGATGGTGAGGGTTAGGGTAAGGGTGAGGGTTAGGGTTAGGGTTATGGTGAGAGTAAGGGTTAGGATGAGGGTTAAGGTGTGGGTGAGGGTTAGGGTTAGCCTTAGCATGAGGATTAGGGTTAGGGTGAGTGTTAGGGTTAGGTTTAGGTTGAGGGTGAGGGTTAGGGTTAGGTTTAGGGTTAGAGATAGGGTGAGGGTGAGGGTGCTTGCAAGGTTTAGGATTAGGTTTAGGGTTAGGGTTAGGCTGAGAGTGAGAGTCAGAGTGAGTGTTTCGGTTAGCTTTAGGTTGAGGTTTAGGGTTTGGGTTACGGTTAGGGTGAGGGTTAGGGTGCGGGATAGGGTTAGGGTTAGGGTGAGAGTTAGCGATAGTGTGAGGATTAGGGTTAGGTTTAGGTTTAGGGTGAGGGTAAGGCTTAGGGTGAGGATTAGGGTTTGTGTGAACATTAGGGTTAAGGTTAGAGTTAGGGTGTGGGAAAGGGTTAGGGTGAGGGTTAGGGTTATTGTTAGGGTTAGTGTTAGGGTGAGTGTGAGGGAGAGGGTAAGGGTGAGGGTTTGTTTTAGTGTTAGGTTTAGGGTGTGGGTTAGGGTGACGGTTAGGGTTAGGTTTAGTTTTAGGCTGCGGGTGAGGGTGAGGATGAGGGTGAGGGTTAGTGTTAGTGTGATGTTTATTGTGAGGTTGAGGTTTTGGGTGAGAGTGAGGGTTCTGGTTACCGTGAGCGTTAGGTTGATGGTGAGGTTTAGGGTTAGGGTTATGGTTAGGGTTAGGGTTATGGTGAGAGTAAGGGTTAGGGTGAGGGTTAAGGTGAGGTTGAGGGTTAGGGTTAGCATTAGCATGAGAGTTAGGGTTAGGGTGAGTGTTAGGGTTAGGTTTAGTTTGAGGGTGAGGGTTAGGGTTAGGTTTAGGGTTAGAGTTAGGGTGAGGGTGAGGGCCAGGGTTAGAATTAGGTTTAGGGTTAGGGTTAGGCTGAGGGTGAGAGTGAGATTGAGTGCTACGGTTAGATTTAGGGGGAAGTTTAGGGTTAGGGTTACGTTTAGGTTGAGGGTTAGGGTGAGGTTTATGAGTAGGGTTAGAGTTAGGGTTAGGGTTATTGTGAGGAATAGGGTTAGGGTTAGGGTGAGGCTTAGGGTTAGGGTGAGTTGTGGGAATAGGGTTATGTTTAGGGTGAAGTTGAGAGTGAGGGTTAGGATTAGGGTTAGTGTTAGAGTTAGGGTGAGGGTGAGGGTAAGTGTTAGGGTTAGGGTAAGGATTAGAGTAGGGTTAGGGTTAGGCTGAGTGTGAGGGTAAGTGTGAGGCTGAGGGTTAGGGTTAGGATGAGGGTTAGGGTTTGGGTTAGAGTTAGGGTTAGGGTTAGGTTGAGGTTTCGGTTTAGGGTTATAATTAGGATGAGAGATAGGCTGAGGGGTCGGGTTAGGGTTAGGGAGAGAGTTAGGGTTAGTGTGAGGGTTAAGGTAAGGGTTAGGTTGAGGGTAAGGGTTAGGGTGAGGTTAGGGTGAGGGTTGGGGTGAGGGTTAGGTTTAGGGTTAGGGTTAGGATTACGGTGAGGCTTCAGGTTATGTTTATGGTGAGGGTTAGTGTGTGGGTTTGTGTTGGGTTGAGGGTTAGTGTGAGGGTGAGGGGGAGTGTTAGAGTTAGGTTTATTTTTAATGTTACAGTGAGGGTGAGACTGAGGTTTATGGTAAGTTTTAGGGTTAGGGTGAGGGCTACTATGAGGGTTTGGGTGAGGACGAGGCTGAGGGTGAGGTTTTCGTTTAGGTAAGGTTTAGGGTTAGATTTAGGGTGAGGAATAGGTTGAGGGTGAGGGTTAGTGTGCGGGTTAGGTTTAGGGTGAGGTTTAGTGTTAGGGTTAGTGTTAGGGTGATGTTTAGGTTGAGCATGAGGGTTAGGGTGAGGGTGAGAGTGAGGGTGAGAGTCCGGGTGATGTGAGGTTTAGTGTGACTGTGAGGGTTAGGGTGAGGGTGAGGGTTAGGATTAAGTTTAGGTTTAGGTTTAGGGTGAGGGTTAGGATGAGTGCTAGGTCGAGGGTTAGGGTTAGGGTTAGGATGAGGGTTAGTGTGAGGGTGAGGGTTAGGTGTAGGGTGAGGGTTACAGTTAGGGTGAGGTTTAGCGTGAGATTGAGGGTTAGGGTTAGGGTTAGGGTTAGGTTGAGGGTAGGGTGAGGGTTAGGTTATGGGTTACGGTTAGTGTTAGGTTGAAGGTTAGGGTGAGGTTAGGGTTAGGGTTAGGGTTAGTTTTAGTGTGAGGATGAGGGTTAGGTTGAGGATTAGGTTGAGGGTGAGGGTTAGGATTAGCTTTAGGGTTAGGGTTAGGGATAGGGTGAGGATTAGGGTTAGTGTGAGGGTTAGGGTGAGGTTTATGTTGAGGGTGAGGTTTAGGGTTAGCCTTAGGGTCACGGTGAGCGTTAGGGTGAGTGTTAGGGATAGGGTGAGGGTTAGGATTATGTTTAGGTTGAGGATTAGTTTTAGTGTGATGTTTATGGTGAGGGTGAGTGTTAGTGTGAGGGTGAGGATGATGGTTAGGGTTAGGGTTAGGGTTAGGTTTAGGGTGAGAGTGAGAGTGAGGGTGAGGTTTAGCATTAGTGTTAGGGTGAGGATTAGGGTTAGGGTTAGGGTTATGGTGAGGGTAAGTCTTAGGGTGATGTTGAGTTTTAGGGTTACTGTAAGGGTAAGGGTGAGGGTTGGTGTGAGTGTAAGAATTAGGGTTAGGGTGAGGGTTATTTTTAGGGTTAAGGTGGGGGTTAAATTTAGGGTGTGGTCTAGGGTGAGGGTGAGTGTTAGGGTTAGGGTTAGTGTGAGGGGTAGGGTTAGGGTTAGTGTGAGGGTTAGGGTTAGTATGAGGGTTAGGGTTAGGTTTAGGATTAGGGTTAGTGTGAGGATAAGGGTTAGGGTGAGGGTTAGGTTGAGGTTGAACTTTAGGGTTAGCGTTAGGGTTGGGGTTATCGTTAGTGTTATGGTGAGGGTTAGGGTGTGTGTTAGGGTTAGGGTGGGGTTTAGGTTGAGGGTGAGCCTTAGGTTTAGGTTTAGGGTGAGGGTTAGGGTGATTTTTAGAGTGGGGGTTAGTGTTAGGGTGAGGGTTAGGTTTAGGATTAGGGTTACGGTGAGTTTTAGGGTTAGGGTTATGGTTAGGGTAAGGGTTAGGGTTAGGATTAAGGTTAGATTGAGGGTTAGGGTTATTGTTAGGGTTAGGGTTAGGGTGAGGGTGAGGGTGAGGGTTGGCGTTAGGGTTAGGGTTAGTTTCAGGTTGATGGTGGGAGTGAAGGGTAAGTTTAGGATTAGGGTTATGGTTAGGCTGAGGGTAAGGCAGAGGATGAGGGTGAGATTTAGGGTTAAGGTTAGGTTTAGAGTTACCATGAGGGCTAGGGTGAGGGTGAGGGTTAGGTTGAGGGTTATTGTTAGAGTGAGGGTTAGGGTGAGGCTAAGTGTTAGGGTTCGGGTGAGGGTTCGGGTGACGGTGAGTGTGAGGGTGAGGGTGAGGTTTAGGGTGTGACTTAGGTTTCAGGTTAGGGTGAGGGTTACGGTGAGGTTTTGGGTTATGGTTAGGGTTAGGTTGAAGGTGAGGGTTAGGGTTAGGTTTAGGGTTAGGTTGAGGGTTAGGGTTAGGTTTAGGGCTAGGGTGAAGGGTAGAGTTAGGGTTAGGGTGAGGGTTAGGGTTAGTTTGAGGGTTTGGGTTAGAGTTAGGGTTAGGGTGAGGGTTAGGTTTAGGGTTAGGGTGAGAGTTAGGTTTAGGTACTGTTTCGCGTGAGGGTGAGTGTTAGGGTGAGGGTTAGGGTTAGGGTGATGTTTAGAGTTAGGTGAGGGTTAGGGTTAAGGTGTGGGTTAGGGTTAAGTTTAGGTTTCGGGTAAGGGTGAGGTAGGTTGGGGGTTAAGGTTAGGGTGAGGTCTAGGGTGAGGGTGAGGGTTAGGGTGAGGGTTAGTGTGAGGGTTAGGGTTAAGGTTAGGGATAGGGTTAGTGTTAGGTTTAGGTTTAGTGTGAGGATAAGGGTTAGGGTGAGGGCTAGGTTGAGTTTGAGGGTTAGAGTTAGGGTTAGGGTTAGTGTGAGGGTTAGGTTTAGGATTAAGGTTTGGGTTTTGGTTAGGGTTATTTTTAGGGTTAGTGTTAGGGTTTGGGTGAGAGTGAGGGTGAGGTTTCGTGTTAGGGTTAGGGTTAGGATTAGGGTGAGGGTGGGGGTGAGGGTTAGGTTTAGGATTTGGGTTAGGTTTAGGCTGAGGGGGAGGGGGAGGTTTTGGGTTAGGGTGATGTTTTGGGTTAGGGTTAGGTTTAGGGTTACAGTGAGGGCTAGATTGAGGGTGAGGGTTAGATTGAGGGTGAGATTGAGGGTGAGGCTGAGGGTGAGGGTTAGGTTTAGGTTGAGGGTTAGGATTAGGGTTAGGGTTAGGTTTAGGGTGAGGGTTAGGATAAGTGTTAGATTTGGGTGAGGGTTAGGGAGAGTGTTAGGTTTATTGTTAGTGTTAGGGTGAGGGTTAGGTTTAGGGTTTGTGTTAGGGTAAAGTTTAGGGTTATGGTGAGGGTTAGGGTAAAGGTTAGGGATAGGGTGAGTGTGAGGATGAGGGTCAGGGTTAGGGTTAGGGTTAGGGTGATGGTTAGGGTGAGGGTTAGGGTAAGGGTTAAGGTTAGGGTGAGGGTTAGGGTTTGATTTAGGGTGAGTGTTAGGGTTAGGTTTAGGGTTAGGGTAAGCGTTAGGGTTAAGGTGAGGGTTAGGGTTAAAGTTAGGGTTAGGGTGAGGGTGAGGGTAAGGGCGAGGGTGAGGGTTAATTTTAGGGTTAGGTTGTGTGTAAGGGTTAGGGTGAGATTTAGTGTTAAGGTTAGGGTGAGGGTGTGGGTAAGGATGAGGTTTAGGCTTAGGGTTAAGTTTATGTGATGAATTAGAAAAATTAAGGCTGCATCCATTTTACAATTTACTAACTGCTGACTCTGCTTCTGTAAACTTGCTTGCTTGAGCTGACACCAACCCCCACCCCCTGGAAATAAGGAATTGGGTAAAGTCCAGGTGTCGGCCCCAGGACAAGGTCAGTGGTCGTAGTTAAAGAACAGACAGTACATGTTCCTCAGTTCCCATTTAGAAATTCCCCAGACAGGACCTTGAGATAACGACCACCTGGCAAGACCACAAGCTAAGCCAAATGTCAACCAATCATAGGCCTGTAACCATGTAAACCCCCTTTAAACCAACCATGGGCCAGTCATTTTACGAAGAGTGTTACAAAATTTCCTGCGTGGCAAAGTGATTGTTGGCGTATATGATGACCTTTAAATGGACCAATCATGGGATGCTTTGTGTTATGCATTAATCTTATGGTTTTTGCGTTTAAAAGAAGGCTTGTAACCGCTGCTCGGAGCTCCCTGTCTGCTCGGGACAGAGAGTCCGTTTGCACAAACGTCAAATAAACTCCTCTTGCTTATTGCATCTCCCGGCCTAGAGTCTGAGTTTCTGGGGCGCCCTCCCGTTGACGAAAGTATCCCAGGAGTCTGGGTCTTTCATTTGGTACGTTGGCCGGGAACCAGGCTCCCCCAAAGCCCAGATACCAGGACTGGCAGGAGGTAAGATAGAGCTCTTGTCTTTCGTGTTTGTCGTGTTCATTTTATGTTTTGGGGATCCAAAAGTGCCTGTATAGGACGTGTGTGGTTGACCAGAGGGAAAAGCAGACTTGCCCACTACCCTGGTCCCGCCCTGGGCTTCTACCCCAGGTGCGTGAATTTGTGGTGGACTAGAGGGAAAAGCAGGCCTGCCCAGTACCTTAGTCCTGCCCTGCAGTCCAACTCCAGGGTTGCGAGGAGGGGGAACGAGATCCGAGTGTCTCTGTGTTAGGGGGAGTTAAGGCACGGACGGCCTCTCCCTTCTGAAGTTTCTCTCCTCATTTGTGCTCACTCGGGGACCGTGCGGCGTTTTTCTAGTCTTGTCTGTGTCTGTCTGACGTTAATTGTCTTTGGTGTTTGTTTTATGACTTTCCAGGAAATGTGTCAACAAGCGAGTCCACTCCTAGGACACCTGAGACCTTGTCCTAGTTCGTTTAAAAACAAAAACCGCTGGTTCTGCTTTTGTAACTTGCTTGTTTGTCAATTATGAAGCTGCCACTGACCACCTGCGAGTGGCCTCAGTTAGATCTCAGCTTCGGGCCTTGGCTCGGGGGGCGGGGTCTAAACGTGGGGGAGAACCTGTCAGTCTGAGGGGATGGCCGCTAGGGACTTCTTTCCCTTGCCACAAGATGACTGGCAATTCTCCTCCGCCTTGGAAGGCCCCTGGGTCAACGTCTGCAGGAATCTAAGAGAAAAATCCTCTGGAGGTGAGTAGGGGTGTTGAGTCCCCTGGTAATTGAATGGTGGTGAGATGTCGCCCCATTCACTGAGACCTGATTTTGTCTTTGTGGCCAGTTGTTTGTCTTGTTTACTTTAGTGTGTGTGCTTGTTTTGTGTTTTCTGGGGTAGGGAAGTTCTGGGTGAGTGTGGCAGGCTCACCTATCAGACTCTGGATTCAGCTTGCTGAATGAGAACAGCACAGAGTTCCGGTAGGGATAAACTGGGGCCCATTAGTCCCTAACTCAGCCTTCAGTTCTTGTCTAGTTCTGTTTTAGAATTGGTACCAGTTTTAAATGTGGATCCTTGGTTTTTGTGTTTATCTGTGTTTTTGTTATATATTTGAACATCTCTGGGGAAATAAAAGTTCCAGCGGGTCTTGGTCACAGACCTGCTATGCCCACCCCACCCCCCCTGAGGCATGGAAGGTTACTGGGCTAGTTTGGTTCCCTTCAAGCCTCAGGCTGCATTTTCTCCTTGTGGAGGCTGCCAGCAGGGAGGGTGTAGAAGGCTGTGTGCCTAGTTTGGACTTTTTCAGCTAGTCCTGACAATGTAACAATTTGTAAAGTGCTCTTGTCTATCTGTGTGAGGGTTTTGTGTGTGTCTGTGAACGTGTTCAAAGATAAGAATTGTCAGCATGCTGTAACAATTGGGTGAGTTTAAATTTAAAATTTAAAAGCTTATGAGGTTTGGACATTACCAAAAATTCTAAAAAAATCTTCACATTGTTTTAAATGGCTTTTTAAAGATTTTTTTTAACTTGCAAATTAAAAAATCTGGTATTATAAAAAACTAATATTTTAAATGCATAAACTGTATATACTGAAATCACATTATCTAGCTTAACAAAATGCATTGGCTGTTTGGGATCTGGTTCCCTTGGCTAAAATTTGGGATAAATATTAAAAATTTAAATGTAAAGGTTAGTTAAACACTGTCAAAGATGTTACCTGTTCTGTCTGTCTAAAAACTGTGTATTTCATTCAAGAACCAAGAAAAGAGACGGGGAAAAACTTAGAAGCCAACAGAAGACCTATGTTTAGGGATAAGGGGTGAACAAGCAGAAGTGCAGTTCAGCTAGTCATGCATGGTGGGACAGGTCCTGGGAAGAGTCCATGCATGGTGAAAGAGGGCAAGCTGGCACAAACGCAGTTCATCTAACCCTAAAGAGTCGGATTGGGTGCGTACCCATTCCATAGAAGGGGCTGAGTGGCCCATCTTTGTTCTTTCTTTTCCCTGCAGATAGACACTAAAAACATGATGGTTAAAATGAGTGATGTGATGATCTGATTAGTATTGCTAAAACTTCCCCTTGGATGTGTTAACATTAAAATTAGAAAGGCCTTAAAAAAAGGGTTAAAAAGTTATTTATATAATGTGACTTGCTTTTAATGTTTTACAATTAGGATGTTTTTAAAAGTCAGAAAGACACTAAGTCTAGCTTTTTGGTTCAGTTATGATGATTGTTATTTTCGCATTAAGGAAAAATTGTCATTTGAGTTTAAAAATCTTAATGTGTGTCTGTTTTAAAACAAGCAACTAAGAGGCAATGAGTGACACTTGGCCTCAAGATTTCAAGGGATCTTTTCAAAATGCAAATAAGAGGTTTTAAAAAAAATTAGGAATGGATTTTTGGATATAAAGTTTAAATGTAAAATTGTTCTTAACATTGGCTTCAGTGTACACAAAGGAAAAAATTAGGATTACCAAAATAATTGCTATTCCAGTTTGCTCTTATAGGTTGTTTTTTTTTAAGTTTCCAGCAAGCCCAGAGCAAAGCACAGAGGATTCTTAAAAGTTTGTCAAAAGTAACTTTGACTCTTAATAAGTTTCAGGTAAGAGCATGCTTAAAAGCTACTTCTATGTTGACCACCTTGTTGCTTATAATTGGAGTAAAATGGCCTTTTATAAGACTCACTGATCTGCAAACTGGTTCAAAGCTAGGCCTGGCACAAAAAGGTTCCTGTGAGACTGTCACCTCTATTCAGCCAGCAGAGTACTAGCCCTGGACTGAAGAGTCAGGGGACAGTACTCAAGCCCCAAGCTCGAGACTCACAGTGGCAGAGTACTAGCCCTGGACTGAAGAGTTAGGGGACAGCATTCAAGCCCCGAGACTGGGACTCAAAGTGGCAGAGTGCTAGCCTTGAGCTGTAGAGCTGAGGGACAGTGCTCAAGCCCCGAGTTCAAGTCCAGCGACCAGCTAAAGGGAAATGTCAATCAGGCATTTTTCCCAATGTGAAGAAGACACTCCTGGGACAAAAGCAATGGAGGAGCATCCAGAGGCAGTAAGCCACTGCTTGGATGGCAGAAATGTCAGATCCTAGAGTCACTTGTGCATGGCACTTCAAAACTGGTCAGAGCCGGGAGGTCATAAAAAGAATTTATATGCATGCCAAATGTCCATGACTATCTACCTTGTAAGGGACAGGAACTTGCCCGTCCTCTGTGATAGTAAAAGCCAATGTTATAAAATGTGGGGGGATATTTTAAATCTCAACCCCTTTATGTGCCAAAAGCTCTAATTGAGCTGACACTAGTTACATGAAGTTCATCTGCTCAGGAAAACGTTTGTAAACCTGAGAGTGTGTTTCTATTTGATATCTGTCTAAAGGCCTGCAAAGGTAACTTAGGCATTGTTTGGGATCATTAGAGATCACATTCCTAAGCCATCTAGAAAGATGCTTTTGCAAACCAGAGTGCTAAACAAGTTACACTGCTGTAGCCGGAAAAAAAGGTCTGTGCAGTTGTCAAAAGATAAATATTGTTCTAAATGACATCTAACCCTGATGGCCTCTTTGTAAAATAGGCTAAGGTTATAGGTTCCTGGCTAGGTAAGATCAACAAGTTACAGAAGATGGACCTTCCCCATTCTACCCCCATTTTAAGATCAAGGGTCCAGAGTCAGTTTTGGAGAAATGAGGCAAAATAGATAAAATAATTTTTTAAAAAAGGCATAAAAATAGTGTTAACAGTTGTCGGTGTACAAGGTGTAAATACTGCATCTGTCAGAGATGGCTACAAGACTAAGCCTTCTGAGCCTTCTGTGTCTATTTACAAAAATATCTGGTTAGAAAAAAGTTGTGATTTTGGTAAATTGTCCTGGACTATTGTTTAAAGATCTTAAAAATCAGCAGGATCAAAGCCTGCCAAGCATATATAATGTATTTTTAACCAGTCTGTGTAGGAATTTACAGCTGAGTATGAGGTGTGAAACTCCCTTGGAGCCACTGAGAGATCCTGCTGCTGCTGCTGCTGCTGCTGCTGCTGCTGCTGCTGCTGCTGCTGCTGCTGCTGCTGCATACCCTAATGGGTAAAGTTCAAAGACGGCTTGACAGCCACCTGGAGAAACTCCTGCCTGATTCCATCACCTGAGTCTGCTTCCTGGTTGACTGCTGCTAAATCTAAGATCTTCTGGGACATTCTTTTGGGTGATATCCAGAAACCCTCTCTTCCCACAGTGGGTATTGAGGACAAGGATATCACTGGCTGGCTTGTCTTAGGCACTTCAGTGCATAGTGACTGAAAATCCACTCTATGGTCACAGCCTAGTTTAGCTCTGGTAATAACCTGAGTGTGTTATCAATGAAAATGGTAAAGGAGAGGGGGGTAGTAAAGAAAGCCTTGGAAAAGGAATTATAAAGGAGAGGGGGGTAGTAAAGAAAGCCTTGGGAAGGGAATTGGGGGAAAATTGGTATCCCCTTTAGATAAGAAAGGATTTAAAAAGTAAGGATTGTCTTTAATTGTTTGGAAAAGGGAAAGAAGACAAACCTCAGAAAGTTTAAGTATGTAGCAAATGGTATGTGTATGTCACAAATGGTATGAGTATGTCTTAAAATTGGAGCTTACAAGTACAACTGGTATAAAATTAAGTTAACTGTGATACACAGAGGCAGGACTGGTAAAAAGAAAATGTAAGGGGCTCTGGTACTGTTACTTTTGTTACAATTGGACCTTGTATACTCAACAGACTGATGTCTTTTCTAAAAGAGAAAAATCAGCGCAGTCCATCTATTAGTTCTGAGGTCTCAATACCAAGCACTGAGAACAACTGACACCCCACAAAATAATATACAGACACCCTAAATTTTAGATTAAAATTACTCCAGAGAAGAAGCGGGGAATGAAGAATCAGAAAAATTAGGGCTGCGTCCATTTTACAATTTACTAACTGCTGACTCTGCTTCTGTAAACTTGCTTGCTTGAGCTAACACCAACCGCCACCCCCTGGAAATAAGGAATTGGGTAAAGTCCAGGTGTCGGCCCCAGGACAAGGTCAGTGGTCGTAGATAAAGAACAGACAGTACGTGTTCCTCAGTTCCCATTTAGAAATTTCCCAGACAGGACCTTGAGATAACGACCACCTGGCAAGACCACAAGCTAAGCCAAATGTCAACCAATCTTAGGCCTGTAACCATGTAAACCCCCTTTAAACCAACCATGGGCCAGTCATTTTACGAAGAGTGTTACAAAATTTCCTGCGTGGCAAAGTGATTGTTGGCGTATATGATGACCTTTAAATGGACCAATCATGGGATGCTTTGTGTTATGCATTAATCTTGTGGTTTTTGCGTTTAAAAGAAGGCTTGTAACCGCTGCTCAGGGCTCCCTGTCTGCTCGGGACAGAGAGTCCGTTTGCACAAACGTCAAATAAACTCCTCTTGCTTATTGCATCTCCCGGCCTAGAGTCTGAGTTTCTGGGGCGCCCTCCCGTTGACGAAAGTATCCCAGGAATCTGGGGTCTTTCATTGGTTAGTGTGAGGGTGAGGTTGAGGGTTAGGGTTAGGATTAGGTTTAGTTTTAGGGTTAGGCTGAGAGAGAGGGTGAGGGTGAGGCTGAGGGTGAGGTTTATGTTTAGGGTTTGGGTTAGGGTGAGGGCTAGTGCATGGGTGAGGGTGAGGTTTTCGGGTAGGTAAGTGTTAAGGTTAGGGTGAGGATTAGGGTGAGGTTGACGGTTAGTGTGAGTTAGGGTTAGGGTGAGGGTTAGGGTGACTGTGAGGGTTAGGGTGAGGGTAAGGGTGAGGGTAAGGGTTAGGGTAAGGGTTAGGGTGCAGGTGAGGGTTAGGGTTAGCATTAGGGTTAGGGTCAGGGTGAGGGTTAGGGTGAGGTTTAGGGATAGGGATAGGGTTAGGCTTAGGGTTAGGGTTAGAGTTAGGGTGAGGGTTAGGCTGAGGGGTAGGGTAAGGGTTAGGGTGAGGGTTAGGTTTAGTGTGAGGATTAGAGTTAGGTTTAGAGTTAGGGTGAGGGTAAGGATTAGGTTGTGGGTTAGGGTGAGTGTGAGGGTTAGGTTTAGCATTAGGGTTAGTGTTAGGGTGAGGGTTAGGATTAGGGTCAGGGTTAGGGTGAGGGTGAGGGTGAGGATTAGGGTTACTCTTAGTTTGAGGGTTTGGGTTAGGGTTTGGGTTAGGGTGAGGGTGAGGGTGACGTGAAGGTTTCGGTTAGGTAAGGGTTATGTTTAGTTTAGGGTGCGGATTAGGTTGAGTGTGAGGTTTAGATTGAGGGTTAAGTTTAGGGTGAGGGTTAGGTTTAGGCCTAAGGTGAGGGTTAGGTTTAGTGTGATGTTTAGTGTAAGGGTGAGGGTTAAGGTGAGGGAAAGGATTAGGGTTAGAATTAGGGATAGGGTGAGGATTAGTGTTAATGTGAGTGTTAGGGTTAGGGTTAGGGTTACTGTGAGCATAAGGGTTAGGGTGAGGGTTATGGTGAGTGTGGGGTTAGGGTTAGCCTTAGGGCTATGGTGAGCGTTAGGGTGAGAGTTAGGGTTAGGGTGACGGTTAGGGTTATATTTAGGTTGAGAATTAGGTTTAGTGTGATGTTTATGGTGAGGGTGAATGTTAGTGTGAGGGTGAGGATGAGGGTTAGGGTTAGGTTTAGGTTTAGGTTTAGGGTGAGAGTGAGGGTGAGGGTGAGTGTAAGGGTTAGTGTTAGTGTGAAGATTAGGGTTACAGTTAGGGTTATGGTGAGGGTAAGTCTTAGGGTTCGGTTTAGGGTGAGGTTGAGGTTTAGGTTAGCGTTAGGGTAAGGGTGAGGGTTGGTGTGAGGGTTAGAGTTAGGGTTAGGGTGAGGGTTATGGTTAGCGTTAGGTTGAGTGTAAGAATTAGGGTGAGGGTTCGGTGAGGTTGAGGGTTAGGGTTATCATTAGGGTTAGGGTGAGGTTAGGGTTAGGGTGTGTTTATTGTGAGGGTGAGTGTTAGGATGAGGGGGAGGTTGAGGGTTAGGTGTAGGGTTAGGGTTAGGTTTAGGGTTAGGGTGAGAGTCAGGGTGAGGGAGAGGGTTAGGGTTCGGATGCGGGTGAGGCTGAGCGTTACTCTTAGGGTTAGGGTGAGGGTTAAGGTTAGGTTGAGGGCTCGGGTGAGGGTGAGTGTTAGGGTTTTGGTTAGGTAAGGATTAGGGTTAGGGTTATGGTGAGGATTAGCATGATGGTGAGGTTTACGTTGAGGGTTAGGGTTATGGTGAGGGTTAGGGTGAGGGTTAGGGTTAGGGTTAGGGTTAGGGTTAGGGTGAAGGTTAGGGTTAGGGTTAGGTTTAGGGTGAGGGTGAGGGTTAGTGTTAGGGTTAGGGTGAGGTTAAGTTTAGGGTGTGGGTTAGGGTGATGGTGAGGGTTATGGTGAGCGTGAGGGTGAGGGTTTCTGTTAGGTAAGTTTTAGGGTTAGGGTTATGGTGAGGATTAGGGTGAGGGTGAGGGTTAGGTTGAGTGTTAGGGTAAGGGTGAGGGTTAGGGTAAGGTTTAGGGTGAGGGGTAGGGTTAGTGTGATGTTTAGGGTGAGGTTGAGTTTTAGGTTTAGGATGAGGGTTCGGGTTAGGTTTCGGGTTAGGGTTAGGGTGTATTTATGGTGAGGATGAGTGTTAGGGTGAGGGTGAGGTTGAGGGTTAGGTTTAGGGTTAGATTTAGGGAGAGAGTGAGGATGAGGGTGAGGTTTAGTTTTCGGGTGAGGGTGAGGTTGAGTGTGAGGGTTAGGGTGAGGGTGAGGGTTTCGGTTAGGTAAGTTTTAGGGTTCGGTTATGGTGAGGATTATGGTGAGATTAAGGGTTAGCCTGAGGATTACGGTTAGGGTGAGGGTTAGGATGAGGGTTAGTGTAAGAGGTAGGGTTAGGGTTAGGGTGTGGGTTAGGGTTATTGTGAGGGTTAGGGTTAGGGTTAGGTTTACGGTTAGGGTGAGGATAAGGGTTAGGGTGAGGGTTAGTTTGAGGGTGAAGGTTAGGGTTAGCTTTAGGTTTACAGTTCGTATTAGGGTTCGGATGAGAGTTAGGGTTAGGATGAGGGTTAGGTGGAGCGTGAGGTTTAGGTTCACGGTTAGGGTTAGGGTTAGGATTTGGGTGAGGGTTAGGGTCAGGGTTCGGTTTAGGGTTAGGGTGAGGGATAGTGTTAGGTTTAGGGTGAGGGTTAAAGTTAAGGTGAGGACTAGGGAGAGTGTGAGGATTAGGGTGAGGGTAAGGGTGAGTGTTTCCGTTAGGTAAGGTTTAGGGTTTGGGTTATGGTGAGGATTAGGGTAAGGGTGAGTGTTAGGTTGGGGGTTAGGTTAAGGGTGAGGGTGAGGGTTAGGGTTAGGGTTAGGGTGAGGGTTAGTGTTAGGTTGAGGGTTAGGATTAAGTTTACGGTTAGGGTTAGGGTTAGTGTGAGTGGTAGGTTTTGGTAGGGTGAGGTTTAGTGTTATGGTTAGCCTTAGGGTGCGGGTGAGGGTGATGTTGAGTGTTAGGTTTAGGATTTTGTTTATAGTTATGTGAGTGTTAGGTTTAGTGTGAGGGTTAGGGATAAGTTTCGGGTAGGGAAAGTGTGAGGATAAGGGTTAGGGTGAGGGTTAGTTTGAGGGTGAAGTTAAGGGTTAGCGTTATGGTTGGAATTAGCGTTAGGGTTAGGGAGAGGGTTAGGGTGAGTGTTAGGGTTAGGGTGAAGTTTAGCTTGAGGGTGACCGTTATGGTTAGGTTTAGGGTGATGGTTAGGTTTAGGGTTAGGTTTAGGTTGAGGGTTAGGGTTAGGGTTAGAGTGAGGGTTAGTGTTAGTGTGAGGGTTAGGGTTAGGATTAGAGTTACAGTGAGTTTTATGGTTAGGGTTATGGTTAGGGTAAGGGTTAGGGTTAGGATTAAGGTTAGATTTAGGGTTTTGGTTATTGTTAGGATTAGGAGTAGGTTTAGGGTGAGGGTGAGGGTGAGGGTGGGCATTAGGGTTAGGGTTAGGTTTAGGGTGAAGATGGGGGTGAGGGGTAGATTTAGGATTAGGGTTATGGTTAGGCTGAGGGTGACGCAGAGTGTGAGGGTTAGGTTTAGGTTTAGAGTTATGGTGAGGGCTAGGGTGAGGGTGAGGGTGAGGTTGAGGGTTAGGGTTAGTGTTAGAGTTAGAGTGACGGTTATTGTTAGGTTGATGTTTAGGGTGAGGCTGAGTGTTAGGGTTTGGGTGAGTGTTCAGGTGAGGGTGAGTGTGAGGGTGAGGGTGAGGTTTAGGGTGTGGCTTAGGGTTAGGTTTTGGGTGATGGTTGGGGTGAGATTTAGGGTTAGGGTCAGGGTTAGGTTGAAGTTGAGGGTGAGGGTTAGGGTTAGGGTAAGGTTGAGGTTTAGGATTATGTTGAGGGCTAGGGTGAGGGTGAGGGTTAGGTTGAGGGCTCGGGTTAGGGTAAGGTTTAGAGTTAGTGTTAGGGTAAGGGTTAGGGTGAGGGCTAGAGTTTGGGTTAGGTTGAGGGTTAGAGTTAGTGTGAGGGTTTGGGTTAGAGTTAGGGTTAGTGTGAGGTTAAACTTTACGGTGAGGGTTAGGGTGAGGATGAGGGTTAGGTTTATCGTTAGGGTTAGGGTGAGGGTTAGGGTGAGGGTTAGGGTTAGGGTGATGTTTAGGGTGAGGAGAGGGTTAGGGTGAGGATGAGGGTGAGGTTTAGAATTATGGTTAGCGTTAGGGTGCGGGTGAGGGTGATGTTGAGTATTAGGTTTAGGATTTTGTTTATAGTTAGGTGAGTGTTAGGGTGATGGTAAGTATTCGGGTGAGGGTGAATTTTAGGATGTGGTTGAGGGTTAGGTTTAGGGTGAGGATTAGGGTTAGGGTTTGGGTTATGGTGAGGGTAAGTATTAGGGTGTGGTTTAAGGTGAGGTTGAGGTTTTGTTTTAGCGTTTGTTTTAGGGTGAGTGTTAATGTGAGGGTTAGGGTTAGGTTTAGGTTTAGGGTGATGGTGAGGTTTAGAGTTAGGGTTAGGTGGAGGGTTAGGTTTAGGATTAGGGTGATGGTAAGGGTTAGGTTGAGGGTTAGGGTGAGTTTGAGTGTTAGGGTTAGCATTATTGTTAGGGTGAGAGTGAGGGTTAGGGTGAGGGTTAGGGATAGGGTTTGGGATAGGGTGAGGATTAATGTTAGTTTGAGGGTTAGGGTTATATTTAGTGTGAGGATAAGGGTTAGGGGGAGGGTTAGGGTGAGGGTGAGTGTGAGGGTTTCAGTTACGTAAGGGTTAGGGTTAAGGTTATGGTGAGGATTAGGGTGAGGTTGCTGGTTAGGTTGAGGATTAAGGTTAGGGTTAGGGTTCGTGTGAGGGTTAGGGATAGGGTTAGGGTTAGGTTGATGTTGGGGGTGAGATGTAGGTTTAGGATTAGGGTTAGGGTTAGGCTGATGGGGAGGGGGAGGGGGATGGGGAGGTTTTGGGTTAGGGTTAGGGTTAGGTGATGGTTAAATTGAGGGTGAGTGTTAGGGAGAGGGTGAGGGTGAGGGTGAGGGTTAGGGATAACTTTAGGGTTAGGGTGAGGGTTAGCGCGAGTGTTAGGTTTAGGTTTTGAGTTAGAGTGAGAGTGAGGGTTAGGGTCCAGTTTAGGAAAAGGGTTAGGGTTAGGGTTAGGGTGAGTTTTAGGGTTAGGGTTAGGGTTAGGTTGAAGGTGAGAGTGAGGGTTAGGGTGAAGTTGAATGTTAATGTTAGCATTAGGGTTAGGGTGAGAGTGAGGGTTAGGGTGAGGGTTAGGGTTAGAGTTAGGCATAGGGTGAGGATTATGGTTAGTGTAAGGGTTAAGGTTAGGTTAAGTGTGAGGATAAGTGTTAGGGTGAGTGTTAGGGTGAGGGTTAGCATTAGGGTGAGGGTTAGTGTTAGTGTTAGGGTGATGGTTAGTGTTAGGGTTAGGGTTAGGGAGAGGGTGAGGGTTAGTGATAGGGTTCGGGTGAGGGTTAATGTTATGTTGAGGATTAAGGTTAGGGTGAGGGCTAGGGTGAGGGTGAGGATTAGGGTGAGTGTGAGTGTGAGTGTTTCGTTTAGGTAAGGGTTAGATTTAAGGTTATGATGAGGATTAGGGTGAGGGTGAGGGTTAGGTTGAGGATTAGGGATAGGGTGAGAGTTAGAGTGAGGGGTAGGGTTAGGGTTAGGGTTATGGTGAGGGTTAGGGTTAGGGTTAGGTTTAGGGTTAGGGTTAGGTTTAGCGTGGGGGTTAAGGTTAGGGTGAGGTCTAGGGTGAGGGTGAGTGTTAGGATGAGGGTTAGCGTGAGGGGTAGAGTTAGGGTTAGGTTGAGGTTGAGGGTTACGGTGAGGGTGAGGGTGAGGGTTAGGCATAACATTAGGGTTAGGGTAAGTGTTAGGGTGAGGGTTAGGTTTACCTTTAGAGTTAGGGTGAGGGCGAGGGTTAGGTTTCGGGTTAGGGATAGGGTTATCGTTAGGGTTAGGGTGAGGTTTAGGGTTAGGGTTAGGTTATGTTGAAGGAGAGGTTGAGCGTTAGGGTTAGGGTTAGGTTGAGGATTAAGTTGAGAGTGAGGGTTAGGTTGAGGGTTAGTGTTATAGTGAGTGTTAGGGTTGGAGTTAGGGTGAGGGTTAGGGTTAGGGTGATGTTTAGGGTGAGGATTAGGGTTAGGGTGAAGGTGAGGGTTCGGGTGAGTGTGAGTGTTCGGCAGATGGTGAAGGTTAATTTGTGGGTGAGGATTAGGTTACGGAGCAGTGTTCGGGTGACAGTGAGTTTTAGGGTGATGGTGAGGGTTAGGGTTAGGGTGAGTGTTAGGGTTAGGGATAGGGTAGGGTTAGGGTCAGTGTTAGGGTTAGGGTTAGGGTGAGGTTGAGGGTTCGGGGGAGTGTGAGTATTCAGGTGAGGATGAGGGTTAGAGTGTGGGTGAGGGTTAGGTTTCAGCTGAGTGTTAAGGTGATTGTGAGGGTTAGGGTTAGGGTAGCGTTAGGTTTAGGGTGAGGGTTATGTTGAGGGTTAGGGTTAGGGTGAGTGTTAGGGTTAGGGTGATGTTTCAGTTGAGGTTGAGTTTTAGGTTCTGGGTGAGAGTTAGGGTTAGGGTGAGGATTAGGGTTAGGGTTAGGGTTAGGGTTATGGTGAGTTTAAGGGATAGGTTGAGGTTTCGTGTGAGGTTGAGGGTTATGGTTAGTGTTAGGGTTAGGATGAGGGTTAGGGTTAGGGTGCGGGTTAGGTTGACAGGGTTTTGGTGAGGGTGAGGGTGAAAGTTATGGTTAGGGTTAGGGTTACAGTTAGGATGATGGTGAGAGTAGGGTTAGAATTTGGATTAGTGTTATGGGTAGAGTGTGCGTGAAGGTGAGGTTTAGGGTTAGGATTAGAGTTAGGGTGAGAGTGAGGGTGAGGTTCAGTGTTAGGATTAGGGTTAGGGTGAGTGTTAGGGTTAGGTTTAGGGTTAGGGTTAGGGTTAGGGTGAGTGTTAGGGTTAGGGTTAGGATGATGTTGAGGGTTCAGGTGAGTGTGAGTGTTCGCGTGAGGGTGAAGGTTAGAGTGTGGGTGAGGTTTAGGTTTCGGCTGAGTGTAAGGTGAAGGTGAGTTTTAGGGTTAGAGTTAGCATTATGGTTAGGTTGAGGGTTACGGTGAGGGTCAGTGTTAGGGTGAGTGTTAGGGTTAGGGTTAGGCTTAGGGTTAGGGTGATATTTAGGGTGATGGTGAGTGTTAGTGTGAGGGTGATGGTTAGGGTTAGGGTTAGGGTGAGGGTTAGGTTTAGTATTAGGGTTAGGGTTAGGGTTAGGGTGAGTGTAAGGGTGAGGGTGAGGTTTCAGGTCAGGTTTAGTTTTGAGTTTTGGGTGAGAGTTAGTGTTAGGGCGAGGATTAGGGTTAGGTTTAGGGTTAGGGTTAGGGTGAATTTAAGGGTTAGGGTGAGGTTTAGGGTGAGGCTGGGGGTTACGGTTAACATTAGGTTTGGGGTGAGGGTTAGGGTTAGGTGAGGGTTAGGGTGAGGTTTAGGGTTAGGGTGAGAGTGAGGGTGAGGGTTAAGGTTAGGGTTAGGGTTAGAGTTAGGGTGTGGGTGAGACTGAGGGTGAGAATTTGGATTAGGGTTAGGGTTAGAATTAGGGTGAGGTTGAGGGTTAAGATTAGAGTTAGGGTGAGAGTGAGGGTGAGGTTCAGTGTTAGGATTAGGTTTAGGGATAGGGTTAGGTTGAGGATACGGGTAAATGTTAGGGTTAGTGTTAGGCTTATGGTTACTGTGAGTATACGGGTTAGGGTGAGGGTTAGGGAGAGGTTGAGGGTTAGGGTTAGGGTGATGGTTAGGGTTAGGGTTAAGGTGAGGGTTAGGGTTAGGATGAGATTTAGGGTGAGGGTTAGGTTTAGGGTTAGGGTTAGAGTGAGGGTTAGGGTGAGGGTTAGGGTTAGGTTTAGGATTAGGGTGAGGGTGAGGGTTAGTGTTAGGGTTAGGGTGAGGTTAAGGTTAGGATGAAGGCTAGGGTGAAGGTGTTGGTTAGGGTTAGGGTGAGTGTGAGGTTGAGTGTTTGTGTTAGGTAAGGGTTAGGGTTAGGGTTATGATGAGGATTAGGGTGAGGGTGAGGTTTAGGTCGAGGATTAGGTTGAGGTTGAGGGTTAGGGTTAGTTTTAGGGTGAGGGTTGGGGTTAGGGTGGTGTTTAGTGTGAAGTTGTGGTTTAGTGTGAGTTTTAGGGTTCGGGTTAGAGTTATTGTATGGTTTAGAGTTAGGGTTAGGGTGAGGGAGAGGGTAGGGTTAGCGTTAAGGTTAGTGTGATGGTGGGGGTGAGGGGTAGGTTTAGGATTAGGGTTAGGGTTAGGCTGAGGGCTAGGGTGAGGTTGAGGGTGAGGGTGAGGGTTTATGTTAGGTAAGGGCTATGGTTATTGTCAGGTTGAGGATTAGGTTGAGGTTGAGGGTTAGGGTTAGGGTGAGGGTTAGGGTTACCGTTTTGGTGAGGGATAGGGTTAGGGTGAGGTTTAGGGTGAGGGTGAGTGTTAGGGTGAGCGTTAGGGTTCGGGTGAGGGTGTGGGTGAGGGTTAGGCTTAGGGTGAGGTTTAGGGTGTCGGTGAGGGTTAGGTTGACTGTGAGGGTTAGGGTTAGATTTAGGGTGAGAATTAGGTTTCGGGTTAAGGTTAGGGTGAGGTTAAGGGTGAGGGGTAGTGTTAGGGTTAGAGTGCGGCTTAGGATTAGTTTGAGGGTTGGGGTTAGGTTTAGGGTTAGGTTGAGTGTAAGGGTCAGCGTGAGGGTTAGGGTGAGGGTAAGGGTTAGGGTGAGAGTTAGGGTGAGGGTAAGGGTTAGGGTTAGCGTTAGGTTTAGGGTGAGTGTTAAATTGAGGGTTAGGGTTTGGGTTAGATTTAGGGTTATTGTGAGGGTTAGGGTGAGGGTTAGGGTTCTGTTTAGGCTTAGGGTGAGGGTGAGGGTTAGGGTTAGGTTTAGGGTAAAGGTTAGTGTGAGAGTGAGGGTGAGGGTGAGGGTGAGGGTTTCTTTTAGGTAAGGGTTAGGGTTAGGGTGAGGATGAGGGTGAGGGTGAGGATTAGTGTGAGTGTGAGGGTTAGGTTGAGGGTTAGGGTTAGGTTTACGGTTAGGGTGAGGGTGAGGTTGAGGCATAGGGTTAGGGTTAGGGTTAGATTTAGGGTGACGTTGAGGATTAGAAATAGGATTAGGTTTAGGGTTAGAGTTAGGGTGAGGTTGAGGGTGAGGGTTAGGGTTAGGGTTAGGGTTACTGTGGTGTGAGTTGAGGGTTACTGTTAGGAAAAGGGTTAGGGTTAGTGTTAGGGTGAGGGTGAGCGTGAATTTTAGGGTTAGGGTTAGGGTTAGGGTTATTTTGAGGATAAGGGTTAAGTTGAGGGTTAGGTTGAGGGTGAGGGTGAGGGTGAGGGGTAGGCTGAGGTTGAGGGTTAGGGTTAGGTTTAGGGTGAGTGTTAGGGTTAGGGTTAGGTTGAGGCTTAGGTTTAGGGTGAGGTTTAGGGTTAGGGTGAGTGTTAGGGTGAGTGTTAGGGTTAGGGTTTGGTTTAGGGTGAGAGTGAAGTTTAGTGTTAGGGTTACGTTGAGGGTTAAGTTTAGGGTGAGGGCTAGGGTGTGGGTGAGGTTTAGGGTGAGGGTGAGGGTGAGGGTGAGGGTTTCTGTTAGGTAAGGTTTAGGGTTAGTGTTATGGTGAGGATTAGGATGAGGTTTAGGTTTAGTTTGAGGGTTAGGGTGAGGATGATGGTGAGTGTTATGGTTAGAGTCAGGGTGAGGGTTGGGGTGAGGGTAAGGTTATTGGTAGGGAGAGGGTTAGGGTTAGGTTTAGGGTTAGAGTTAGGTTTAGTATGAGGATAAAGTTTAGGGTGAGTGTTAGGCTTAATGTTAGGGTTAAGGTTAGGGTTAGGGTGAGTTTTAGTGTTAGTGTTAGGGTTAGCATTAGGGTGAGTGTTGGCGTTAGGGTTAGGGTAAGTATTAGGGTGAGGGTGAGGGTTAGGGTTAGGGTTAGGTTGAGGTTTAGGGTTAGGGTTAGGTTTAGGGTGAGGGTTAGGTTTAGGGTTAAGGTGAGGGTGAAGGTTAGGTTGAGGGGTAGGTTTAGGGTTAGGGTAAGGTTTAGCGTTAGGGTGAGGGTTAGTGTTAGGTTTAGGGTTAGGTTGAGGGTGAGTGTGAGGGTGAGGGTTAGGGTTAGGTTTAAGGTGAGGGTTAAAGTGTGGGTGAGTGTTAGGGTTAGGGTGACCGAGAGGGTTAGGGTGAGAGTGAGGATTAGGGTTAGGTTTAGGGTGAGGGTTAGTGTTAGGGTTAGGTTCAGGCTTAGGCTGAGGGTTAGGGTAAGGGGTAAGTGTTAGACTTAGGGTGAGGGTTAGTGTTAGTGTGAGGGTTATGGTTAGGGTTAGACTTAGGGTTAGTGTATGGTTAAAGGTTAGGTTGAGGTTTAGGGTGAGTGTGAGTGTTAGGGTTACCGTTAGGGTTAGGTTGACGGTTAGGGTGAGGGTTAGGTTTAGGGTGAGTATTAGGGTGAGAGTACTTTTTAGCATGAGGGTGAGGGATAGGGTGAGGGAGAGGGTTAGGGTTAGTTTTAGGGTTAGGGTGAGGGTTAGGCTTAGGGTTAGGGTGAAGGTCAGGTTGAGGGTTAGAGTTAGTGTTAATTAAGGGTTAGGGTTAGGGTTAGGGTGAGGATTAGGTTGAGGGTGAGGGTTAGGTAGAGGGTTAGGGTTAGGGTGAGGGTTAGGGTAGGGGTTAGGGTTAAGGTTAGGGTTAGGTTGATGTTTAGGTGAGAGTGAAGGTTCGGGTGAGGGTGAGGGTTAGGGTGTGGGTGAGGGTTAGATTTCGGCTGAGTGTTATGGTGACAAGGAGGGTTAGGGTGAGGTTGAGCATTAGGGTTATGATTAGTGTTAGGGTGAGGGTTAGAGTTAGGGTTAGTCTTAGGGTGTGGGTTAGGGTGAGGGTTAGGGTTAGGGTTAGGGTCAGGTTTAGGTTTAGTGTGAGGGTTAGGGTTAGGGTTATGGTTTGGGTTTCTGTTAGCATAAGGGTGAGGGTGAGAGTTAGGTTGAGGGTGAGGTTGAGTGTTAGGGTTAGTGTTAGTGTAACGGTGATGTTTACGGTGAGTGTTAGGGTTAGGGTGAGTTTTAGAGTCAGGGTTTGGGTGAGGGTTAGGTTTAGGGTGTTATTTAGGGTGAGGGTGAATATTAGGCTGAGGGTGATGGTTAGGGTTAGGGTTAGGGTTAATGTTATGGTGAGGGAGAGGTATAGGATTAGGGTTAGGGTTAGGGTGATTGTAAGGTTTCGTTTGATGTTTCGGGTGACCTTGAGTCTTAGGGTTTGGGTGAGGGTTAGTGTTAGAGTGCATATTATGGTTAGGGTTAGGGTCAGGGTTTTAGTGAGTTTAAGGTTTAGCGTGAGGTTTATGGTGAGGATTAGGGTTAGGATTAGCGTGAGGGCTAGGGTGAGGGTTAGGATGAGGTTTTGGGTTAGGTTTAGGGTGAGGGTTAGGGTGAGGGTTAGGGTTAGGATGAGGGTTATGGTTAGGGTTAGAATGAGTGTTAGGGTAAGAGTATTGCTTAGGGTGAGGTTGAGGGTCAGGGTGAGGGTGAGGTTGAGTGAGAGTGTTAAGGTGACAGTGACGGTGACGGTGACGGTGACGGTGACGGTGACGGTGAGGGTTAGGTTTAGGGTTAGGGATAGGGTGAGGGTGAGGGTTAGGGTTAGGATTGGGGTTAGGGTTAGGTTTAGGCTGAGGGTTAGGGTGAGCGTGAAGTTTAGGGTGAGGGTGAGGGTGAGGGTGAATGTTAGGGTTAGGATTATGTTTAGAGTGAGTTTTAGGGTTAGGGTTAGGGTGTGGGTGAGGGTTAGGTTTCGGCTGAGTATTAGGGTGACGGTGAGGGTTAGGGTGAGTGTGAGGGTTAGGGTTATGGTTAGGGTTAGGGTCAGGTTTAGGTTTAGGGTGAGTGTGAAGGTGAGGGTTAGGTTTAGGATTAGTCTTAGGTGTTTGGTAAGGCTTAGGGTGAGTGTGAGTGTGAGGGTCAGAGTTAAGATTGGGGTGAGAGTTATGGTTAGGTTTAGGGTTAGGTTGAGGGTGAGGGTGAGGGTTAGTTTGTGGGTGATGGTCAGTGTGATGGTGAGGGTGAGGTTTAGGTTTAGGGTAAGGTTTAGGGTTATGTTTAGGGTAAGAGTGAGTGTGAGGGTGAGGGGTAGGGTGAGGGTGATGGTGAGGTTGAGGGTGAGGGTGAGGGTTAAGGTTTGGGTAAGGTTTAGGGTTAGGGTTAAGGTTAGGGTGAGGGTTAGGGTTAGGGTTATGGTTAGGATGACGGTTAGGCTGAGGTTTAGGGTTAGGGTTAGGATAAGGGTGAGGGTTAGGATTAGGATTAGGGTTACGGTCAGTTTGAGCATTAGGGATAGGTTTAGGGTTAGGGACAGGGTTTGTTTAGGGTTAGGTTTAGAGTTAGGGTGAGGGTGTGGGTGAGGGTTAGGGTTAGTGTTAGGGTTAAGCTGAGGGTGAAGTTGAGGGTGAGTGTGATGGTTAAGGTTAAGGTGAGGATTAGGATTAGGGTTAGGGTTAAGGGTTAGGTGAGGGTTACGTTTAGGATTAAGTTTTATATTAGGGTTAGGCTGAGGGTTAAGGTTAGGGTTTGTGGGAGGGCAAGGGTTAGGTTGAGGGTTAGGGTGAGGGTGATGGTTAGGGTTAGGCCTTAGAGTTAGGGTGAGGGTGAAGGTGAGGGTTAGTGTAAGGGTTAGGGTTAGGGTTATGCTGAGGGTAAGGGTTAGGGTGATTTTTAGGGTGAGGGTTAGTGTTACGGTTAGGATTAGTTTTAGGGTGAATCTTAGGGTGTGGGTCAGGGTTAGGGCGAGGTTTATGGTGACAGTGAGGGTTAGGGTGAAGGAGAGGGTTAGGGTTAGGATTAGGGTGAGGGTTAAGTTTAGGGTGAGGGCTAGTGTGTGGGAGAGGTTTAGGGTGAGGGTGATGGGTAGGGGTAGGTTTAGCGTTAGGGTTAAGGTTAGGCTGAGTGTTCGGGTTAGTGTGAGGGTGAGGGCAAGTTTTAGCATTAGGGTTAGGGTTAGGTATAGGGTTAGGGTGAGGGCGAGGGTGAGATTGAGGTTGAGGTTAGGTTTAGGGATAGGGTTAGGCTGAGGGTGGGGGTGAGGGTGAGGGTGAGGTTGAGGGTTAGGGTTAGTTTTAAGGTGAGGGCTAGTGTGAGTGTGAGGGTTAGGGTGACCTTTTGGTTCAGGATTAGGGTGAAGTTGAGGTTGAGGTTGAAGATGAGGGTTAGGTTTAGGGTGAGGATTAGGTTTAGGGTTAGGGTGAGGGTTATGATTAGGGTGATGTTTAGGGTGAGGGTGAGAGTTAGGGTGAGGGCGAGTGTGAGGATTAGAGTGTAGGTGATTGTTAGGATTAGGGTGAGGGTTAGGGTGACGGTGATGGTCAGGGTGATGTTGAGGGTTAGAGTTAGGGTTAGGGTGAGGTTTAGGGTTAGGTTTAGGGTGAGGGGTTAAGTGAGGGGTAGGTTAAGGTTTAGGGTGAGTGTTAGGGTTAATGTGAGGGTTAGGGTTAGGCTTAAGTTTAGTGTGAGGGTAAGGTTTAGGGTGAGGGTTAGGTGGAGAGTGAGGGTTAGGGTTAGCCTTAGTGTTAGGGTGAGGTTTAGGGTGAGGGATAAGGTGAGGGTTAGGGTTAGTATGAGGGTGAGGTTTAGAATTAATTTTAGGGTGAGGGTTAGGGTTCGGTTGAGGTTTAGGGTAGGGTTAGGGTCATGGTGAGGGTGAGGGTGAGGGTGAGTTTTAGGGTGTGGATGATGGTTAGGGTTAGGGTGAGGGTTATGGTGATGTTGAGGGTTAGGATAAGGGAGAGGTTTAGGGTTACGTTGAGCATTAGGGAGAGGGTTAGGTTTAGGTTTAGTGTGAGGATTAGGGTTATGGTAAGGGTTAGGGTGAGGGTAAGGGTTAGGGTGACTGTTAGTTTGAGAGTGAGGTTTAGGGTTAGTGTTAGGGTTAGGGTGAGGTTTAGTGTGAGGGATAAGGTGAGGGTTAGGGTTAGTATGAGGGTGAGGGTTAGAATTAGTTTTAGGGTGAGCATTAGGGTGAGGGTTAGGGTTAGGGTTAGTGTGAGGATTAGGTTTTGGGTTAGGGTTATGGTGAGGGTAAGGGTTAGGGTGAGGTTTAGTTTAGGGTTAGGGTTTGGGTTAGGGTTAGGTTTATACTGAGGGTTAGGGTGAGTGTTAGGGTTAGGTGGAGGGTTAAGGTTAGGGTGAGGGATAGTGATAGGGTGAGGGTGAGTGTGAGGATGAGGGTGAGGGTTTTGGTTAGGTTAGGGTTAATGTTAGGGTTATTGTGAGGATTATGGTGAGGGTGAGGGTTAGGTTGAGGTTTAGGATTATGGTGAGTGTTAGGGTTAGGTTTAGGTTGAGGGTTATTGTTAGGGTGATGTTTAGGGGGAGAGGGAGCATTTGAGTGAGGGTGAGGGTTTGGGTGAGGGTGAGGGTTAGGGTTAGGATTAGGGTGAAGATTAGGATTAGGGTTAGGGTTAGGGTGAGGATTAGTGTGAGGGGTAGGGTGAGGGTTAGGGTGAGCTTTAGGGTTAGTGTGAGGGTTAGGGTTAGGGTTATGGTTAGTGTGAGGATAAGGGTTAGGGTGAGGGTTAGTTTGAGGCTGAGGGTTAGGGTTAGCGTTAGTGTTAGGGTGAGGGTTAGGGTGAGTTTTAGGGTTAGGGTGAGTGTTAGGGTTAGGGATAGGGTTAGAGTTAGGGTGAGGGTGAGGTTAAGGGTGAGGGATAGGTGTAGGGTTAGTGTTGTGACTACCTCGACCAGCAAGGAAGACGCGACCCGGGATTCTTCTCAATGCGGTTTATTCAGGACCTTGTTACAATCTTCTCTCCTGCTTCTCTCCTGCCTGCTTCTTCCCACTTCTCTCTGCCCCCTGCACCCGCGCTCCGGTTATAAGCCTCCTGGATGGCCAATCCCTAAGCGCCACGTGGCATATACTGATAGGTTTGCAAACACGGAAACAAACTAGGAGCCAAGTCATAGCCATATAAGGAGTTGTTTTTACATAGAGCACTTGTCACCCGGAAGATGGAAGGTGGGAGCCAGCGCCATTTTACGAAGGAGTTACAATGTTGCTTTTGTGGCCGCGCCATACGGCCGCGCCGTCTTTGGTCGCTGCTCCCGCAGCTCTCCACAGTTCCCCCTTTTTTGTTTTATTAAGCAAAAAGTAAGAGTAGAGGTTGGGCCTCTGTCTAAAACATTAATGAGAGGACCTTGCACTGGTCTTCGCCTGAGGGGCGCCTTCCCCAATGATGACCAGGCCCGTCCGATGCCTTTTTTGCAGAGGTGGGATCTTGGGCATCAACCCACTTGCAACCCAACATGCTCTTCTTGGGCTCACGCCAGGGAGTGATTCCCAAGTGCAGTGCATTTGCCTCGCACCCTGTGCTATTCCTTTAACGTGGCAAGCCACGCGTAGGGGGACTGTCCGGCCTCAATGGCAGTGAAGGCCTGGACCACCGTAGCCATACTCCTGCGCTGCAAGCCCCTAATCCGGCATAGGCACCACAGGCACAGCAAGATCACCAATGCCAGGATACCAATAAGGGAGCCCATTCCCGCCCACTCCTTCAAATGATCCACAGCTGTCAAAATCCAGGAGGAAACATCTTGTAACAGGGCATCATCCATCCGGGTAGAGTTTATTGCGACAATGGCCAATTGTAGCTGCAACATCAATTGGTCGAATTCCCCCGTCCAGTTGCCTAAAAGATAACTTGACAGTTGTTTAGACAAATTTGCTGCTTGGGTAGAGTTATAATACTGAATAGCAGTAATACAAAGCCCTTCATATTTTTGAACACATCCCAGCTGAGACAACTGCCACAGGATATCAACTTGCTCCTGCACAAGGTCAACCCTTTGATTTAACAGCATCAGTCCTCCTTTTAATTGTGCACTGGCCGCTTGTTGTAAATCCATAGCTCTAGCTGTAGTAGCGGACAAGTTATTTAAAGTCTGAGCCGTCCGCACAGTATGTGACATGGCGACAGCGGCAGCCGTCGCACCCGCAGCAGCCACACCTATAGCAGTTACAATGGCCGCAGTGATGCCAAAATCTCTCTTATGCCTAAACAAGGTTACAGCTTGAGAAGCATCTACTGGCACAGGCACCCAACGTGGGATCCGTGTAACTATAGCTAACGGATACTGAGAACTCCAGCAGGTAGCATAATAGCAGGTTTCATTAGTGCAAGCACATACATCATCTGAGCATATAGAGGTGTTGTTAATTACCAAAAATACAAAAGAGGAAACCACACACACGGGTGTAGGCTGATAGCTAAATACCATATAATTCTTACTAAAATGACAATTGGCACCCACAGTATGGGCAGTACTAGTCAAATTGCAAGTCATGTTTGTTATAAAAAAGTGACCTCCTTGCAGCATAACTATAGGTTCGGCCTGCAAGCAACTTCCATTAAGACCACATAACAGTCAATTATTAAAGGGATTAATTCCAGCCCAGAATTGTACACTAGCATTGGACAAAACACTAGGGGAGAATGAAAAACGCTCAGACTCATCAGCCCAAACAGTGCGTCGTGATTGGCAACCTGTCCAAGGCCAAGCGTCCCCCATATGGTCAGGAGAGCAAAAAGGGGCCCATTTAGGTTGCTTTACAATCCACGGGTCAGTACTTAACTTTAAGCTTTCATAATATCTGCCTAAGACAGTACCAACAAATCCAGTAGCATTTGCCCAAACCTCAGTTGATCCAGATTCCCACACCAATATCTAAAATAAGCGGCCGGGGAACGAGTCAAGGCCATGCAACTACCATTATGGTCACATCACTTACGCAAAAGCATAGCGTGCCCATCAAGCTAATATTTCTAGCTTCACCTATCCCTGCTATTTGTTTATCCTCTGGGTAAAAGGGAAGGTTAAGAGTCTTATTTGTAGTGAAAAATCTAGGGAAAAGAGAGGCATCATGTCTCACGGGCATGGGCCTCGGGAATGCAGACAGTATCCCCCATCTCGCTACCATCTGCCCCTGTTGGATCATCAGGAGCTGTATGATCAGCAACGCAATCTTTTGTTTCTTCCGTGTTCCGTTCATCTTGGACTCGCCGCACAAGTCATTCGGGCACCCACACTGGATCCGAACGATTCTGAGGAAAAAACACAAACAAATCCTCGTGCCCATTCCAGCACAGGGTTAGGCCCGTTCCAGAGGCCCGTGAGCACATCCTTCTACAAAGCCGATCCTAAGGCCGAAGGAATGGAACAGTTATGCCTATCCACCGCTGAGCGACCAGCGTTATCCAAATTCAAAAAATTTAGGGTGAAAAGTGTCATGGCTATTCTTTGTCTTGCTGTAGCCACCAGGGGTCCAGCTCCCCCTTTTTGTTTTATTAACATTTCCTTGATAGTACGATGAGTTATTTCCACAATTCCTTGTCCTTGAGGGTTATAGGGCAGTCCATGCACCAGGGTAACACCCATTTGAGTGCAAAAGGAAACAAAGCGCTGCCCAGTATAGGCCGGACCATTATCAGTTTTTAGCTGTTTTGGCATTCTCCAGGCCGCCCACGCTTCCAGGCAGTGAGATATTACATCAGTAGCCTTTTCCCCTGACAGGGAGGGTGGCAAGTATAACACCCGAAAAGGTGTCAACAGAAACATGTAGATATTTTAAGCGGCCAAATTCTGTTACATGAGTTACATCCATTTGCCATACTTGTAAGGGTCTTAAACAACGTGGATTAACTCCAAACGTAGGGGGCTTATGGTAAATAATACATCGGGGACACTCCTTTACCACTTGACGTGCATACGCTCTAGAAAGGGAAAAGCGGCTTTGTAAAGTCCTGGCGTTTATATGAAATTTGGCATGAAAATCTTTTGCTAAGTCAACAGAAGAAGCATGGAGCGCCCACTCAGCACGAGTGTGTGCATCAGCCAGGGCATTACCCTTTGTCAGTGGTCCTGGGAGGCCCGTATGTGCTCGAATATGCATTGGAAAAAAGGGTTCCTTGCGTTGCCATATAAGGGATTGTAGCAAGGTAAAAGGAGCTAGAACGGAACTGGTAGCCTTTATTGTACCAACCGCTTCCAATATTTTTAAATCATTTATTACATAGGCTGAATCTGATATTAAATTAAAGGCACAGGGGAAAGCTTTAAATACTTCAATTACAATCATCAACTCAACAATCTGTGGGTTACCAGGGACAAATTGATGCTGCACGGGGTCTTGGTTACCTGCGACATATACCCCGCATCCCATTTTGGAACCATTTATAAAAATATTTATAGCCCCTCCAATAGGCTTTTGGGCAGTTACCTTTGGAAAAATCACTGGATGTTACTTTACAAATCTCAGTAGGGGGTCTTTGGGCAAATGATTATCAATATCTCCTGGAAACATGCATCTCAAAATGGACCAATTATCAATAGTGGCACATAAAGTCTGAACTTGGTAGGCATTGTAGGGAACAATGATGGAGTGCGGATAAATTCCAAAAAATTGTAAACTCTGTTGAACTCCTTGCAGAGCTAAGCCCGCCACCGCCTCAGGGTAATAGTCCAGCGCCTTTCCGGGGGAAACATGAGAGTGTAACCACATCAACGGCCCCTCTTGCCAAAGTACCCCAGTTGGTTGGGTCTCAGTGGGAAGAATGCATAAATCAAAGGGTTGGCCATCTTGTAGCCTGTTTAAACAGGCGGCACTTAAAGCCTCCTCCACCCTTTTGAGAGCAAATCGGGCGCTCTCAGTCAGGTCTCGTGGGGAGTTTAAATCTATATCTCCTTTTAACATATCAAAAAGGGTTTTAATTCATAATTTGGCAATTTCAAATACTCCCTTATCCAATTAATATCCCCCAACAATTTTTGAAAATCATTTAAAGTCTTTAAGTTATCTTTTCTCAGGGTCAATTTTTGGGGCATGATGGACCTGGGATGTATCTTAGCTCCCAGGTACTCCACCACTCTGCCTGTTTGTATTTTTTCTGGTGCTGGATAAAAACCCTGTTCCCTTAAGGCAAAAACCAATTCTGCATAGTCCTTTTGTAACCTAGCTTCTTCCTTATGAGCTATCAAAATGTCATCCATATAATGGACCACCCTGAGTTTAGGATGCCGTTCTTTAACATGAGCTATAGCCCTGCTGACAAACAGCTGACACATAGTGGGGCTGTTGGCCATACCCTGAGGCAGCACGACCCACTCATATCTTTGGTCAGGTTCTTCATGGTTACAGGAGGGCACAGTAAAGGCAAAACGCTCACAATCAGCAGAATGCAAGGGGATAGAAAAGAAACAATCTTTTATATCTATTACCATAATAGGCCAATGGGCAGGGAGTGCAGAAAGCAAAGGTAACCCTCTTTTTACAGGGTCCATAATTTGCATTTGTGCGTTTATGGCACGCAAATCATGAAGTAATAGCCATTTACCCGACTTCTTTTTTATCACAAATATTGGAGTATTCCATGGTGAAACTGAGGGTCTCACATGGCCCAGGGCTACTTGTTCTTCTACCAGTTTATGAGCGGCTAAAAGCTTTTCGGAGGATAGAGGCCACTGAGCTACCCATACCGGTTCCTCCGTCTTCCAGGTAATGGGAACTTGATTCTCAGCGGCCCCTATGAAAAACCCAGCCCATGTCTATCAAGGTTTTGGTGGACATCAATAGGCTCTTTACAGCCTTGCAAGTTTTTTCCCAGTCCATGCCCTGGGCAGTAGCCCATTTGTAACATCATTTCCTTTGAGGTAGGAGAATATTCATTACTACGGCAAAACCCCATCTCTTTTAGTAAATCTCGACCTCACAGGGAGACAGGCAATTCTAAAACATAAGGCTGGATGTTTCCAGAGTGTCCCTCTCCATCCTTCCAGTTGAGGGGTCTTGCACTTATGTCAGGGGCTTGTTCTGAGGGTTTGTTCTCAGGGTTTGTTCTGAGGCCTGCAATGTTCTGAGGCCACCCTCTCGGCCAGTCCTTTTTGGCAATAATGGTACGATTGGCCCCTGTGTCTAACAGTCCTATAATCCTTTTTCCTTCAATCTCCAGCTTAAGCGTGGGTCTCTGGTCTAAATCCAGGGCTAGGTACACTGACTCAATTCCGGAGGAGTCAAAACCCTTTTTACCTCTCTCAGACTGTATGGCAGGAAATTTTTCATGTAGGCTAGGCAGGAGTAACAATTGGGCAATTCTGTCTCCAGGGGAAATTGCTACAATACCTTTTGGAGCTTCTACCATGATTTTAACTATACCTGTATAATCTGGGTCAATAACTGCTGGGTGAATTTTAAGCCCTCTAAGAGTAATGGAAGACCGGCTAAGTAGTAACCCCACTGTGCCCCGTTCTAGAGGACCTTGAAAATCTGACTCTATCAACTGAACGCCCATTTGCGGGGTTAGTACGAGTCTGGTAGTGGCACGGAGGTCCAGAACCTGTAGTGGCTCTCCGCGGTTCTTGGGATGCCTCAGGGTAGGCCATCCTTCTTGGGAAATTTCCTCGTTTGGGCTGTCCATTGCCCCATACATTTGCGGGCCCTGGGGACAGGGGCCCCTGTGCCCGTTTTTTGGCTGCATGATGGGGCCCAAGGCCTGGCCATTTATATCTTTGACTGATCTACATTCATTGGCCCAATGCTTTCCTTTCTTACATCTGGGGCACAGCCCTGGCTGTTTACCCGTTTTAACTCCTCCAGCCCTTCTGGTTCCTTTTCTCTCTGGGCAATCTCTCTTAAAATGACCAGCTTAACAAACTTAAATCATACTCCAGATGTCACTCCAGAGCCACCCCGCCTATTTGAATACTGGAGTACTGCGGCAGCAAGGCCTGCATTAGTTAGAGGTCCTCCCAGCTCCCTGCACACTTTCATCCATGCCTCCAACCCTCTATTTTTATACGGGGTAATGGCGGCTTTGCATTCTTTGGTGCATTCCTCATAGACTAATTGTTTTATAAGAGGCATAACCATGTCAGGATTCCCAAAAATTCTGCCTGCTGTTTCCACCATTCTCGCCACAAAATCTGAAAAAGGCTCGGTAGCCCCTGCAGGATCTTGGTGAGATTGCCGCTAACTTCCCCCTTATTTGGTAGTGATTTCCATGCCTTAATGCAAATATCATTTATCTGTTGATACACTTCAGGGGGATATCTTATCTGAGCATTAGCAAGGCGGCCTTATCCTAGGAGCATGTCTCTGTCCCAAGCCTGACATCTGTTCGCTTGATTGATGGCTGCCTGTTCATTACAAAATTCCAGCATAAATGCCCTCCAATCCAAGTATTGGCCTGGACTCAAACATGCCCGTGCTAGGCTTGCCCAATCAGAGGAGGTCATGCAATATCTCTTTATAGCTTCCACTTGAGCTATGGTAAAAGAGGCTGTAAGCCCATACGTCCAAACAGACTCAACCAGGGACTTAATTACCTTAAATTCTAGAGGGTCATGGAATCTCTGTTGATTATTGTCTTGAAAAACTGGGAAGGCGAGTTCTGCTCTAGCAGTTCGCCAAGTGTCCGGGCAAAATGTGTGCCCATTGGCTCCATGTTGATATGGAGGAGGAGCTAAAGGGGTCTGACCGGAAGTTCTTTCTACGTCCTCATAAAGTGCATGTTGGCTTAGCTTATGTTCCCCTTGTTTTATACAGCTCCTTTTCATCTGTTGAATAAGTGCTCTCACTTCTTCCTCCTCTAACTTGCTGGAACCCCCTCTTTCCGATTTTAGCTCGGACAGATCTGGGTATAGTCACCCCCTTTTGCCCTGTTCACTGTCTCCCTTTTCACTAATCGCCTTCTCTGACCTCTCCTCCTGTAACTGCTCCAGTGCTGACTGTCCATTTTCTATAATCTCACAGCAGCTCTGATCCTCCAGGCAGCCACTAATCAATCTCCTAATGGGGCGGACTCCTGCTTTAATGTGCCCTGTTCATAGGCAAAGTCCAAATCCCTCCCTAATTTATCCCATGAGGCTATTGTAAGGCTCCTGGACACTATGAACCAAGGAGCTACAATGTTGCATTCTTCAAGGAACCTCTGTAAAGTACCCTTCTTTAACTTTAGTCCTTTTGAGCGTATGAGCTCTTCCAGGGCCAGAAATTGGATGTGACGTCGCGGCACCAATCATAGTTATTAAATATTTTATTTTTTGTTACTTTCACTTTAGGCCTGTATTTTATTTCTTCCCGGGTTTCTGCTCTCTCTTTTATCTACAGAGAAGAACTCGGTATTATGCCCGGTTTAATCGCGGATTCCCACTTCACCTGGGAACTTACTCTTGTCGCAGATTCCCCTTTTTCTGGGAACTTACCAGTGCACCACCCTGACTGCAGAGAGTTCTGAATTCCCCATATGGGCCAACAGCTGTCGCGACCACGTCGACCAGCAAGGAAGACACGCCCCGGGATTATTCTCAATGAGGTTTATTCAGGACCTTGTTACAAGCTTCTCTCCTGCTTATCTCCTGCCCACTTCTTCCCACTTCTCTCCGCCCCCCGCCCACCCGCACTCCGGTTATAAGCCTCCTGGATGGCCAATCACAAAGCGCCACGTGGCATATACCGATAGGGTCACAAACACGGAAGCAAACCAGGAGCCAAGTCATAGCCATATAAGGAGTTGTTTTTACAGAGAGCACTCGTCACCAGGAAGACCGAAGGCGGAGCCAGCGCCATCTTACCAAAGAGCTACAATGTTGCTTTTGCGGCCCCGCCTTACGGCCGTGCCGTCTTTGGTCACGGCTACCCCAGCTCTCCACAGCTTATGGTTAGGGTTAGGGTTAGAGTGAGTGTGAACATGAGGGTTCGGGTTCGGTTTAGGTTGAGTGTTAGGGTGTGGTTGAGGGTTAGGGTTAGTATGAGGATTAGGGTTAGGCTTAGTGTTAGGGTTATAGTGAGCTTTAGAGTTAGAGTGAGGTTTAGGGTGAGGGTGAAGTTAAAGGTTAGCAATAGGGTTAGGGTGAAGATTAGGGCAAGGGTTAGGTTTTGGGATAGGGTGAGGGTGTGGGTTAGGTTTAGGATTAGGTTTAGGGTTAGAGTTTTGGTGAGGCTGAGGGTGAGGGTTAGGGTTGGGATTAGGGTTACAGTTATTGTTAGGGTTAGAGTTAGGGTTAAGTTGAGTGTGGGTGTGAGAGTTAGCATTAGGGTTATGGTTAGGATTAGGGTGAGGGAGGGGGTGAAGGTTAGGTTTAAGATTAGGGTTAGGGTTTGTGTTAGGCTGAGGGTGAGGGTGAGGGTGAGGGTGAGGGTTAAGATTAGGATGAGGGTTAGGTTTAGGGTTAGGATGAGGGTTAGGGTGAGGGGTAGGGTTAGGGTTAGTTTGAGGGTTAGGGTGAGGGTTAGTGTTATGGTTAGGGTTAGGGTAAGAGTGAGGTTTAGAGTTAGTGTTAGGGTGTGGTTTAGGTTTAGGGTGAGGGCTAAGGTGAGGGTGAGGTTTAGGGTGAGTGTGAGGGTGAGGGTGAGGGTAAGGGTTATGATTTCCTTTAGGGTTATGGTAATGCTGAGGGTGCCAGTGAGTGTGAGGTTGAAGGTTAGGGTGAGGGTTAGGGTTATGTTGAGGGTGAGGTTGGGTGAGGGTGAGGGTTAGGGTGAGGATGAGGGTGAAAGTGAGGGTTTCGGTTAGGTAAGAGTTAGGGTTATTGTTAGGGTGAGGATTAGGTTGAATGTAAGGGTTAGTGTGAGGGTTAGGGTTAGGGTGAGGGTTAGGCTTAGGTTTAGGTTTAAGGTGAGGGTTAGGGTTAGGGTGAGGGTGAGGGTTAGGGTGAGGGTGAGGGTTACGGTTAGTGTTAGGGTGAGGGTGAGGGTTAGGGTGAGGGGTAGGGTTAGGGTTAGTTTGAGGGTTAGGTTTACTGTGAGGGTTAGGGTTAGGGTTAGAGTTAGGGTTAGTGTGAGGTTAAAGGCTAGGGTGAGGGTTTGGGTGAGGGTGAGGGTTAGGGTTAGGTTTTGGGGTTGGGTGAGTTTGAGTGTGAGGGTGAGTGTTAGGGTTAGGGTTAGGTTTAGGGTTAGGCTGAGGGCGAGGGTGAGGTTGAGTGTAAGGGTTAGGTTTAGGGTTAGGGTTAGGGTGAGGGCTAGGTTGAGGGTGACGGTTAGGTTGAGATTGAGGGTGAGTGTGAAGGTTTTGGTTAGGTAAGGGTTAGGGTTATTGTTAGCTTCAGGTTTAAGTTGAGGGTGAGGGTTAGTGTGAGGGTTAGGGTAAGGTTGAGTGTTACGGTTAGAGTTAGGGTGAGGGTTAGGTTTAGGGTGATGTTTAGGTTGAGGGTAAGGGTTAGGGTGAGAGTTAGGGTGTGGTTGAGGGTTAGCATTAGGGTGAGGTTTAGGGTGACGGGGAGCGTTAGGGTGAGTGTGCTGATTAGGATTAGTTTTCGGGTGATGGTTAGGGTTAGGGTTAGGGTGAAGGTGAGGTTTAGGTTGAGGGGTAGGTTTAGGGTTAGTGTGAGGGTTAGGGTTAATGTTAGGGTTAGGGTGATGGTTATGGTTAGATTTAGTGTGTGGATAAGTGTTAGGATGAGGGGTAGGGTGATGGTGAGGGTTAGGGTTAGTGTTAGGGATAGGGTGATGCTTAGGTTGCGGGTTAGGTTTAGGGTTAGGGTTATGGTGAAGATTAGGGTGAGTGTTAGGGTTAGGTTTAGGGTGAGGGTTATAGTTAGTGTGATGTTTAGGCTGAGGGGGAGGGTTAGGGTGAGGGTGAGGGTTTGGGTGAGTATGAGGGTTAGGGTTAGGGTTAGGGTGAAGATTAAGATTAGGGTTAGAGTTAGTGTGAGGGTTAGGGTTAGGGTAGTGTGAGGATAAGGTTTAGGGTGAGGGTTAGGTTGAGGGTGAGGGTTAGGGTTAGCGTTAGTGTTAGAGTGAGTTTTAGGGTGAGTTTTAGGGTTAGGGTGAGTGTTATGGTTAGGGTTAGGGTGAGGTTTAGAGTTAGGGTGAGGAATAGGGTTAGGATTTTTGTTAGGCTGAGTTTTAGGGTTAGGTTTAGGTTTAGGGTGAGGGTGAGGGTTAGTGTTAGGTTTAGGGTGTGGATTAGGGTGAGGTTTAGGGTTAGGGTGAGTGTTAGTGTTAGGGATAGTGTTAGGGTGAGGGTGGGGGTGAGGGGTAGGTTTTGGATTAGGGTTAGAGTTTGGGTTATCCTGAGGGGGAGAGGAGGGTGAGGGTGAGGTTTAGGGTTAGGGTTAGCATGAGGGCTATGGTGAGGGTGAAAGTTAGGGTGAGGATGAGGGTGAGGGTGAGTGTTTCGTTTAGGTAAGGGTTAGGGTTATTGTTTGGGTGAGGTTTAGTTTGAGGGTGAGGGTTAGTGTGAGAGTTAGGGTTGAGTGACTGTTATGGTAAGGGTTTTCATGAGGGTAAGGATTAGTGTGAGGTTTAGGGTGAGGGTGAGAATTTGGGTGATGGTTAGGGTTCGCGTGAGGTTGAAGTTTAGGGTGTGCGTGAGGTTGAGGGTTAGGGTGACCGTGAGTGTTAGGGTGAATGTGAGGGTTAGGGATAGGTTTAGGGTGAGGGTTAGGGTTAGGGTTAGGGTTAGTGTGATGGTTAGGGTGAGGGGTAGGTTTAGGGTTAGGGTTAGGGTGAGGGTTAGGGTTAGTGTGAGGGTTAGGGTTAGGGTTACTGTTAGGGTTAGGGTTAGTTTGAGGGTAAGGTTTAGAGTGAGTGTTAGGGTTAGGGTAAACGTTAGGGTTAGCATTAGGTTTAGGGTGAGGGTTAGGGTGAGGCTTAGGGTTAGGATTAGGGTTAGGGTGAGGGTTAGGGTGAGGGTTAGTTTTAGGCTTAGTGTTAGGATGACGGTGAGGGTCAGGGTGAGGGTGAGAGTGAAGGTGAGGGTTTCGTTTATGTAAGGGATAGGGTTAGGGTTCGGGAAAGGATTAGGTTGAGGGTGAGGGTTAGGTGGACGGTTAGGATTAGGGTGTGGGTTAGAGTTAGGTATAGAGTGAGGGTTAGGGTTAAGGTGAGGTTTAGGGTAGGGTTAGCATGAGGGAGAGGGTTTGGGTGAGTGTGAGTTTTAGGGTGTGGGTGACGGTTAGGTTTAGGGTTAGCTTAAGGTGACGGTGAGGGTTAGGGTGAGGGTGAGGGTTAGGTTTAAGGTGAGTGTTAGGTTGAGGATTAGGGTTAGGATTAGTGTGAGGATTAGGGTTAGGGTTAGGGTTATGGTGCAGGTAAGGTTTATGGTGAGGTTTAAGGAAAGGTGAGGGTTAGGGTTAGCATTAGGTTTAGGGTGAGTTTTACAGTGAGGGTTAGGTTTAGGGTGAGGGTTAATGTTAGGTTGAGGCATCAGTAAGGGTGATTGTTAGGGTGAGGGTGAGGGAGAGCTTGAGGGTTTTGGTTAGGTAAGGGCTAGGTTTAGGGTGAGGCTAGTTTGAGGTTGAGGGTTAGGGTGAGAGTGAGGTTGAGGGTGAGGGTTTCGGTTAGGTAAGGGTTAGGTTTGTTGTTAGGTTGAGGTTTAAGTTGAGGGTGAATGCTAGTGTGAGGGTGAGGGTTAGGGTGAGGGTTAGGGTTAGAGTTAGGGTGAGGGGTAGGGTTAGGGTGATGTTTAGGGTGAAGGTAAGGGTTAGGGTTCGGTTGAGAGTGAGGGATAGGGTATGGGTGAGGGTTAGGGTTAGGGTGAGGTTTAGGGTGACGGTGAGTGTTAGGGTGAGTGTGTGGGTTAGGGTTAGGTTTCGGGTGAGGGTTAGGGTTAGGGTGAGGGGGAGGATTAGGGTGAGGGGTAGGTTTAGGCTTAGGGTGAGGGTTAGTTTTAGTGTGAGGATAGGTGTTAGGATGAGGGTTAGGTTGAGAGTGAGGGTTAGGGTTAGGTTTAGGATAAGGTATATGTTTAGGGTGAGGGTTAGAGTTAGGGTTAGGATTAGGGTTAGAGTGAAGTGAGAGTTAGGGTTAGCGTTAGGAATAGGGTGACCGTTAGGTTGAGAGTTAGGGTTAGGTTTAGGGTTAGGGTGAGGGTTAGTGTTACGGTTAGGTTTAGGGTAAGTTTTACAGTTAAGGTGAGGGTTAGGGTTAGGGTTAGGGTTGGGGTGAAGTGAGTGTTAGGGTTAGCGTTAGGGTTAAGGCGAGGGTTAGGGTTCGGGTGAGGGTTAGAGATATGGTTAGGGTTAGGGTAAGGTTTAGGGTTAGGGTGTGGGTTAGGGTTAGGGTGAGGATTAGCGTAAGGGTGAGGGTTAGGTTGAGGGTTAGGGTTAGGGTTAGGGTTAGAGTGAGATTTAGGGTTAGGGTGATGTTTAGGGTGATGCTGAGTGTTAGGGTGAGGGTGAGGGTTCGGTTGAGTGTGAGGGTTCGGGTTCGGGTGAGGGTTCAGGTGTGGGTTAGGGTTAGGTTTAGGGTAACTGTGAGGGTTAGGGTAAAGGTGAGGTTTAGGGTTAGGGTTAGGGTGAGTGTTAGGGTGAGGGTTAGGGTTAGGGTGAGGGTTAGTGATAGGATTATGGTTAGGGGTAGGGTTAGGCTGAAGGTGAGCGTAAGGGTGAGTTTGAGAATGAGGGTTAGGGTTAGGGTGAGGGTTAAGGTTAGTGTGAGGGTTATGGTGAGGTTTAGGGTGAGTGTTAGGTTTAGGGGTAGGTTGAGGGTTGGGGTAAGAGTTAGAGTTAGGGTGAGGGTTAAATTGAGGGTGCGGGTGAGGGTTAGGTTTAGGGTTAGGGTGAGGGTGAGGTTTTGGTTTAGGATTATGGTTAGGGTTAGGGTTAGGCTTAGGTTGAGGTGAGGGTGAAGTTGAGGGTTAGGGTTAGGGTGAGGGGTAGGGTGAGGGGTAGGGTGAGGGTGAGGTTTAGGTTGAGGGTTAGAGTTAGGATGAGGGTTAGGGTCCAGGTAATGTTTAGGTTGAGGGTGAGGGTTAGTGTGAAGGTGAGGGTTCGTTTTCGGGTTCAGATTCGGTAAAGATGAGGGTTAGGGTGTGGGTGAGCGTTAGGGTTGGGGTGAGGGTTAGGGTGATGATGAGCGTTAGGGTGAGGGTGAGCGTTAGGGTTTTGGTTAGTGTTAGGGTGAGGGTTAGGGTTAGGGTTAGGGTTAGGGTGAGGGTTATGGTGAGTGGCAGGGTTAGGGTTAGGGTCAGGTTAGGGTTAGTGTGAGGGTTAGGGTTAGGGTTAGGGTTAGTGTTAGGAGACGGGTGAGAGTGAGGTTTTGGGTGAGGGTGAGGGTTAGGATTAGGATTAGGGTTAGGATTAGGGTGAGGTTTAGGGATAGGTTTAGGGTTATGGTGAGAGATTGTTTAGGGTTAGGTTTAGAGTTAGGGTGAGGGTGAGGGTGAGGGTTAGGGTTTGGATTATGGTTAGTGTTAGGGTTAGACTTAGGATAAGGTTGAGGTTGAGTGTGAGTGTTAGGGGAAGGGTGAGTGTTAGGTTTAGTCTTAGGGTTAAAGATGAGGTGAGGGTTAGGGTTAGGGTTAAGTTTAATATGGGGGTTAGGCTGAGTGTTAGGTTTAGGGTTCATGTATGGGTAAGGGTTAGGGTGAGGGTTAGGGTGAGGGTGAGTGTTATGGTTAGGCTTAGGGTTAGGGTGAGGATTAGTGTTAGTGTTAGGGTTAGAGTTAGGGTTAGGGTGAGGGTTAGGGTGAGGGTTAGTGTTACGCTTAGTGTTAGGGTTAGGGTAAGGGTAAGGGTTAGGGCTAGTTTAGGGTGAAGGTGAGGGTTAGGGTGAAGGAGAGGGTTAGGGTGAGGGTGAAGGGTAGGGGTAGGGTTAGGGTTAGGGTTAGGTTTAGGCTGAGGGTTAGGGTTAATGTGAGGGTGAGGGCTAGTTTTTGCATTAGGGTTAGGATTAGGGTTAGGGTAAGTGTGAGGGGGAGGGGGAGGTTGAGGTTGAGGTTAGGGTTAGGGTTACGGTTAGGCTTAGGGTGGGGGTGAGGGTGAAGTTGAGGGTGAGGGTTAGGGTTAGTTTTTGGGTGAGGGCTAGGGTGAAGATGAGGGTGAGGATGACGGTTAGGGTGAGGGTGAGGATTTCGGTTAGAAAATGCTTAGGGTTTGGGTTAGGATGAGGATCAGGGTTAGGGTGCGGTTTAAGGTGATGGTTAGGGTTAGGGTGAGGATTAGGGTTAGGGTGTAGGTGAGGGTTATGGTTAAGTTGAAGGTTAGGGTGACGGTGAGGATTAAGGTGAAGGTGAGGTTTAGGGTTAGGGTGAGGGTGAGAGTGAGGGTTAGGGTTAGGGTGAGCTGTTAGGTGAGGTGTAGGGTAAGGGTTGGGGTGAGGGTTAGGGTTAATGTTAGGGTTAGGTTTAGGTTTTGGTTTAGTGTGAGGATAAGGGTTAGGGTGGGTGTTAGGTTTAGAGTGAGGGTGAGGGTTAGCGTTAGTGTTAGGGTGAGTGTGAGTTTTAGGGTGAGTGTAAGGGTGAGGGTTAGGGTGAGGGATAGAGTTAGGTTTAGTGTGAGGTTAAATGTTGGGATGAGGATTAGGGTGCACGTGAGGGTTAGGGTAAGGGTTAGGGTTAGGGTGAGTGTTAGTGTTAGGATTAGGGTTAGGTTTAGGGTTAGGGTTATTGTTAGGGCTAGGGTTAGGGTCAGGGTGAGTGTGAGGGTGAGGTTTAGTGTTAGGGTTAGGGTTAAGATGAGGATGAGTGTGAGTGTTAGGTTTAGGGTTAAAGTTAGGCTGGGGGAGAGGCTTTGGGTGAGGGTAAGTGTTAGGTTTAGGGTTACAGGGAGGGCTAGGTTGAGCGTGAGTGTTAGTGTGAGAGTAAGTGTGAGGGTGAGGGTTTCGGTTACGTAAGTGTTAGGGTAAATTTAGGGTGAGGTTTAAATTGAGGGTGAGGGTTAGTGTGATGGTTAGGGCTAAGGTGAGGGTAAGGTTTATAGTTAGGTTGAGGGGTAGGGTTGGGGTGATGTTTAGGGTGAGGGTGAGGGTTAGGGTGAGGGTGAGTATGAGGGTGAGTATGAGGGTTAGTGTGTGGGTGATGGTTAGGATTACGGTGAGGGTTAGTGTGATGGTGAGAGTTAGGTTGAGTGTGAGGGTTAGGGTTAGGTTTTGGGTGAGGTTTAGGGTTATTTTTAGGGTGATGGTGAGGGTTAGGGTGAGGTGTAGGGTTAGGGTTAGGGTGAGGGTTAGGGTTAGTGTGAGGGTTAAGGTTAGGATTAGCTTTAGGGTAAGGTTTAGGGTTAGGGTGAGGGTTAGGTTTTGGGTTAAGGTTAGGGTTAGTGTTAAGGTTAGGGTTAGGGTTAGGGTTAGGGTCAGGTTAGTGTGATGGTGAGGGTTAGGGTGAGTGTGAGGTTTAGGATTAGGGTTATGGTGAATGTTAGGGTGAGGGTTAGGTTGAGGGGTAGGGTTAGGGTTAGGGTGAGCCTTAGGGTTAGTGTGAGGGTCAGGGTTAGGTTTAGGGTTAGGGTTAGTGTGAGGTTAAATTTAAGGGTGAGGGTTAGTGTGAGGGTGAGGGTTAGGGTGTGGTTTAGGTTTAGGGTTAGGGTCGGGTTAGGGTGACATTGAGGGTTAGGGTGACGTGAGGGTTAGGGTTAGTGTTAGGGTCATTGTTAGGGTGAGGGTTAGGTTGAGCGGTAGGGTTAAAGTTAGGGTGATGGTTAAGGTGAGGGCTAGGGTGAGGGTGAGGGTTTAGTTTAGGTAAGGCTTAGAGTTATTTTAGGGTGAGGTTTAGGTTGAGTGTGAGGTTTAGGGTTAGGGAGAGGGTTAGGATTAGAGTTAGAGTGAAGGTTAGGTTTAGGTTGATTTTTAGGGTGAGGGTGAGGGTTAGGGTTTGGGTTAGAGTTCAGGTTCAGGGGAGGGTTAGGTTATGGGTAACCCTTAGATTGAAGGTTAGGGGGACGGTGAGGGTTAGGGTGAGGGTGTGGGTTAGCGTTATGTTTAAGGTGATGGTTAGGTTTAAGGTTAGGGTGAGGGTGAGGGTTAGCGTGAGGGTTAGGATTAGGGTTAGTGTGAGGGTTAGGGTTAGTGTGAGGGTTAGGGTTAGTGTGAGGGTTAGGGTTAGGTTTAGTGTGAGGATAAGGGTTATGGTGAGGGTTAGGGAGAGAGTGAGTGTTAGGTTTAGCGTTAGGGTTATTGTGAGATTTAGGAAGAGGGTTAGGGTTAGGATGAGAGTTCCGGTTAGGGTGATGTTTTGGGTGAGGTTGAGGGTTAGGGTGAGGGTTGAGGGTGAGGGTGAGCGTTAGGGTGAGTGTGAGGTTGTGGCTGACGGTGAGGGTTAGGGTTAAGGTTAAGGTTAGAGTGAGGGTGAGGTTTATTGTTAGGATTACGGTTAGGGTTATGGTTAGGCTGAGGGAGAGGCTGAGGGTTAGTGTTAGGATCAGGGTTAGGGTTAGGGTGAGGGCTAGGGTGAGGGTGAGGGTTAGGTTAAGGGTGAGGTTGAGGGTGAGTGTTAGGTTTAGGGTTAGGGTTAGGCTGATTGCGAGGGTGGGGTTGAGGGTAATGTTTAGGTTTAGGGTTAGGGTTAGGGTGAGGATTAGGTTGAGGTTGATGTTTAGTGTGAGGGTTAGGGTGAGGATTAGGGTAAATGTGCTGTTTCAGGTGAGGGTGAGGGTTAGGGTGAGGGTTAGGTTTCGGTTCCACATGAGTGTTAGGGTGTGTGTGAAGGTTAGTGTTAGGGTGAAGGTTAGGGTAACAGTGAGAGTTAGGGTGAGGGTGAGGTATAGGATTATGTTTAGGGTGAGAGTTAGCATTAATGTTAGGGTTAGGGTGAGGGGTAAGGTGAGGGGTAGGGTTTGGGTTAGGGTGAGGGTTATGGTTAGTGTGACGGTTAGGTTTAGGGTTAAGGTTAGTGTGAGGATAAGTGTTATGGTGAGGGTTAGGATTAGGGTGAGGTTTAGGGTTGGCATTAGAGTTAGGGTGAGGTTTAGGGTGAGGGTTAGGGTGAGGGTTAGTTTAAGGGTTAGGGTTAGTCTGAGGGCGAGGGTGAGGGTTAGTGTATGGGTTAGAGTGAGGGTTAGTTTTAGTTTGAGGATTAGGTTTAGGGATAGAATTAGGGTTAATGTGAGGTTAAAGTTTAGGGGGAGGTTTAGGGTTAGGTTGAGGGTTAGTGTTAGGATTAGGTTTAGGGTTAGGGTTAGGGTTAGGGTAATGGTTAGTGCTAGGGTTAGGGTAAGGGTGAGTGTGAGGGTGAGGGTTACCCTTAGGGTTAGAGTTAAGGTGACGATGAGGGTGATATTTAGGGTTAGGTTTAGGGTTAGGCTGAGGGCGAGGGTGAGGGTGAGGTTAAGGGTAAGGGTTAGGGTTAGGGTGAGGGCTAGGTTGAGCCTGAGTGTTAGTGTGAGAGTGAGGGTGAGGGTGATGGTTTCAGTTAGGTAAGAGTTAGGATTATTGTTAGGGTGAGGTTGAAATTGAGGGTGAGGGTTAGTGTGAGGGTTAGGGTTAGGGTGAGGTAAAGTTTATATTTAGGTTGAGGGGTAGGGTTAGGGTGATGTTTAGGGTGAGGGTGAGGGTTAGGGTGAGGGTTAGGTTTAGGGTAAGTGTGAGGGTTAGGGTGTGGGTGAGGGTTAGATTTACGGTGAGAGTTAGTGTGACGGTGAGGTTTAGGTTGAGTGTGAGGGTTAAGGTTAGGTTTTGGGTGAGGGTTAGGGTTAGTTTTAGGGTGATGGTGAGGGTTACGGTGAGGTTTAGAGTTACGGTTAGGGTGGGGGTTAGATTTAGGGTTTAGGGTTAGGGTGAGGGTGAAGGTTAGGGTTAGCGTTAGGGTTAGGATGAGGGTTAGGGTTAGGGTTAGGGTGAGGGTTAGAGTTAGGGTTAGGGTTAGCTCAAGGTTTAGGGTTAGGGTTAGGTTTAGGGTGAGGATTAGGGTGAGGGTGAGGGAGAGGGTGAGGTTTCAGGTGAGGGTGAGGTTTAGGGTGTGGGTTAGAGTTAGGGTTAGAGCCAGGTTAGGGTGACGGTGAGGGTTAGGGTGAGGGTGAGGGATAGGGTGAGGTTTAGGGTTAGGGTTAGGGTGAGGGTTAGGGTTAGAGTGATAGTTAGGGTTAGGGTTAGGGTTAGGGTGAGGGTGAGGGTTAGGGTTAGCGTTAGGGTTAGGGTGAGTGTTCGGTTTAGGGTTAGGGTTAGGGTGAGGATTAGGGTGAGGGTTTGAGTGAGGGTTAGGGTTAGTGTTAGGGTTAGGATGAGGGTTAGGCTGAGGGTTAGGTGTAGGGCTAAGGTTCGGGTGAGGGTTAGGGTTAGTGTGAGCATTAGGGTGAGGGTGAGTTTGAGGGTCAGGTTTAGGCTGACTGTGACAATGAGGGTGAGCGTTAGGGTAAGGATTATGTTTAGGGTGAGTTTTAGTGTTAGGGTTAGGGTTAGGGTGAGGGTTAGGGTTAGGATTAGGGGTAGGATTAGGGTTATTGTTAGAGTTAGGGTTAGGGTTAGGGTTAGGGTTAGGGTTAGGGTAAGGGTTAGGGTTAGGGTTAGGGTTAGGGTTAGGGTTAGGGTTAGGGTGAGGGTTAGGGTTAGGATTAGGGTTAGGATTAGGGTTATTGTTAGAGTTAGGGTTATGGTTAGTGTATGAGTGAGGCTTAGTGTTAGGGTTAGGGTGAGGTTTAGGTTTCGGGTGAGGGCTAGGTTGAGGGTGAGGTTTAGGGTGAGTCTGAGGGTGAGGGTGAGGATAAGGGTTACGATTTGGGTTAGGCTTATGGTAAGGCTGAGGTTGACAGTGAGGGTGAGGGTGAAGGTTAGGGTTAGGGTTAGGGTTAGGGATAAGGTGAGGTCTAGGGTGAGGGTGAGCATTAGGGTGAGAATGAGGTTGAAGTTGAGGATTTCGGTTAGGTAAGAGTTAGGGTTATTGTTAGGGTGAGGATTAGGTTAAATGTGAGGGTTATGGTAAGGGTTCGGTTTAGGGTTAGGGTAAGGGTTAGGTTAAGGGTGAAGTTTAGGGTTAGGATTAGGGTTAGGTTAAGATTTAGGTTTAGGGTGAGGGTTAGAGTTAGGGTTAGGGTGAGGGTTAGGGTTAGGGTTAGGTTTAGAGTGAGGTTTAGGGTTAGGGTTAGGGTTAGGGTGAGGAGTAGGGTGAGGGTTAGTGTAAGTGTTAGGGTTATGGTGAGGATTAGGATGAGGATTAGGGTTAGGGTGAGGGTTAGGTTGAGGGTTAGGGTGAGGGTGAGGTTTAGGCTGAGGCTGAGGGTTACGGTGAGGGTGAGGGTTCAAGTGAGGGTGAGGGTTCGATTGAGGGTGAGGGTTAGGGTGTGGGTTAGTGTTAGGTTTAGGGTGAGGCTTAGAGTGATGATGACGGTTCGGGTTAGTGTGAGTATTAGGTTTAGGGTTATGGTGAGATTTAGGGTTAGTTTTAGGGTTAAGGGGAGGTTTAGGGTGAGGGGTAGTGTTAGGCTTAGGGAGAGGGTTTGGGTTAATGTGGGGGTTAGGGTTAGGTTTAGAGTAAGGGTTAGTCTGAAGATAAAGTTTAGGTTGAGGGTAAGGGTTAGGTTTAGGGTAAGGTTAGGCTTAGGGTGAGGGTTAGGTTTAGGGTGATGTTTAGGGTGAAGGTGAATGGTAGGGAGCGGGTGAGGTTGAGGATGAGGGTTACGGTGATGCTGAGGGTGAGGGTGACGGTGAGGGTTATGATTAGGGTGAGGGTTAGGGTTAGGATTAGGGTTAGGTTCAGGGTTAGGTTGAGAGTGAGGGTGAGGGTTGGGATTAGGATAGGGTTAGTTTGAGGGTTAGGGGGAAGTTGAGTTTAAGGGTGAGGGTTAGGTTGAGGGTGACTGTGAGAGTGAGGGTTAGGGTTAGGATTAGGGTTAGCATAGGGTGAGGGTTAGGATTAGGGTGAGGGTGAGGATGAGGGTCATGGTTAGGGTTAGGGTGACGGTTAGGGTTAAAGTTAGGTTAAGGTAAGGGTTAGGGTGAGCGTTAGGGTTAGGGCGAGGGTTAGGATTAGGGTTAGGTTTAATGTAAGGGTTAGGGTTAGGGTGAGATTTAGGTTTAGGGTTAGGTTAAGGATTACAGTTAGGGTGAGGGTTAGGGTTTGGTATAGGTTGAGGGTTAGGATTAGGGTTAGGGTGAGGATTAGGGTTAAGGTTAGGTTTAGGGTGAGGGTTAGGGTTTTAGTTAGGGTGAAGGTGAGGGTAAGTGTGAGGTGTAGAGTTAGGGTTAGGTTGAGGTTTAGGGTTAGGGTTAGGGTTAGGGTTAGTTTGAGGGTGATATTTAGGGTTAGGGTGAGGCCTAGGGTGAGAGATAGGGTTCAGGTTAGGGTGATTTTTATGGTGTGGGAAAGGGTTAGTTTTAGGGTGTGGTTTAGGGTGAGGGGAAGCGTTAGGGTTATGGTTAGGGTGAAGGGGAGGGTGAGGGTTATGTTTAGGGTAGTGTGAGGATAAGGTTTAAGGTGAGGGTTAGGGTTAGGTTGAGGTTTAGGGTTAGCGTTAGGGTTCGGTGAGGGTTAGGGTTACGGTTATGGTGAGCGTTAGGGTGAGGGTTATTGTTAGGCTTAAGGTTAGGGTGAGGGTGAAGGTGAAGGTTAGGGTTAGGGTTAAATTTAGGGTGAGGGTGAAGGTGAGGCTTAGGTTTAGGATTAGGGATAGGGTTAGGGATAGGCTTAGGTTGAGAGTGAGGTGGAGGGATAGGTATAGAGTTAGGGTTATTGTTAGGGATAGGCTTAAGGTTAGGGTGAGGGTGAGGGTTAGGTTTAGGGTGAGAGTTAGGGTTAGGGTGATGTTCAGGGTGAGGATGACGATTAGGGTTAGCTTGTGGGTGAGGGTTAGGCTTAGGGTGAGGTTTAGGGCGATGGTGAGTGTTAGAGTGAGGGGAGGTTTAGGGTTAGAGTTAGCGTTAGGGTGAGGGTAAGGGTTAGGGTGAGAGTTAGGTTGACCTTAAGTTTAGGGTTAGGCTGAGGTTTAGGGTTATTGTGACGGTTAGGATTAGTGTTAGGGTTTGGGTTAGTGTGAGGATAAGGTTTAGGGTGAGGGTTAGGGTGTGGTTTCACGTGAGGGAGAGGTTTTGGGTTACCGTTAGTTTAAAGGTGAGGGTTAGGGTGAGGGTTAGGTTTAGGGTAAGGTTTAGGTTTAGGGTGAGTGTTAGTGTTAGGGTTAGTGTTAGAGTAAGGATGAGGTTGAGGGTTAGGTTTAGGATTAGGGTTAGGGTTAGTGTAAGTGTGAGTGTTATGGTGAGGGTGAGGGTGAGGGTGAGGGTGAGGGTTAGGTTGTGGTTGAGGGTTAGGGTTAGAGTGAGGGTTAGGGTGAGGGTTAGGGTGATGGTGAGGATTAGGGTGAGGGTAATGGTGAGGGTTAGGTTTAGGGTTAGTGTTAGGGTTAGCGTTAGGGTGAGGGTAAGGGTTAGGGTGAGGGTTAGGGTGAGGGTGAAGTTTAGGTTTAGGGTTAGGGTTAGGATTAGGGTGAGTGTTAGGTTTAGGGTTAGGGTGAGTTTGAGGGTCAGGGTTAGGGTGAGAGTGACGGTGAGAATGAGGGTTAGTGTTAGGATTAGGGTTAGGGTGAGATTTAGGGTTAGGGTGAGGGTTAGTGTTAGGATTAGGTTTAGGGTTATATTTATAGTTATTGTTAGGTTTAGGGTTAGGGTAAATATTAGGGTTAGGGTTAGGGTTAGCGTCAGCTTAAGAATGAGGGTTATGTTTAGCATGAGGGTTAGGGTTAAGGTTACGGTTAGGGTGAGGGTGAGGGTGAAGGTGAGGGTGAGGTTTAGCGTTAGGATTAGGGTTAGTGTTAGGGTCAGGTAAGGGTGAGGTTGACAATTAGGATTAGGTTTAGGGTTAGGTTTAGGGTGATGACTAGGGTGAGGGTAAGTTTTAGGGTGATATTGAGGTTGAGGGTGAGGTTTAGTGTGAGGGTTAGGGTTAGGTTGAAAATTGGGGTTAGATTTAGGTTGAGGGTTAGGGTTAGGGTAAGGGTTATAGTGAGGGTTAAGGTTAGGGTTAGGGTTAGGGTCACGTTGAGGTTAAGCATTAGGTTGAGTGTTAGGGTGAGGGTGACTGTTAGGGTTAGCGTTAGGGTTAGGGTGAGGGTGAAGGTTAGGGTGAGGGTTAGGGTTACGGTTAGGATTAGGGTTAGGGTGAGGTTTAGGGTGAGGGTTAGGGTTTGGCTTAGGGTTAGGGTGAGGGTTAGGTTTAGGTTTAGGGTGAGGTTTAGTTTTAGAGTGAGGTCTAAGGTGAGGGTGAGGGTTACAGTGAGTGTGAGGGTGAGGGTGAGGGTTTCAGTTGGGTATGGGTTAGGGTTAGGGTTAGGTTTAGAGTGAGGGTTAGGTTTAGGGTGAAGGTTCAGGTGAGGGTGAGGGTGAGTGTGATGGTGAGGGTTATAGGTTGTGAGTTAGGGTTAGGTATAGGGTGAGGTTTAGGCTGATGGTGAGTGTTAGGGGGAGGATTAGGGTTAGGGTGAGGGTTAGGGTTAGGTTTAGGGTTAAGGTGAGGGTGAGGGTGAGGGTTAGGGTTAGTGTTGGGTTAGGATGAGGTTTAGAGTGAGGGTGAGTGTTAGCATTAGGGTTAGGGTTAGGGTAAGGGTGAGGGTGAGGGTGAAGGTTAGTGTTAGGATTAGATTTAGGGTTATGGTAAGACTGAGGATGAGGGTGAGGGTGAGGGTGAGGGTTAGGTTTAGGTTTACGGTTAGGGTGAGTGCTAGTGTGAGGGTGAGGTTTAGAGTGGGGGTGGGGGTTAGGGTGAGGTTTTCGCTTAAGTAAGGGTTAGGGTTTTTGTTAGTGTGAGGATTATGTTGAGGATGAGGGTTAATGTGAGGGTTAGTGTTAGGGAGTTTTAGGGTTAGAGTTACGGTGAGGGTTAGGGTTAGGGTGATGTTAAGGTTGAGGGTGAAGTCTAGGATGAGGGTTAGGGTTGAGGTTAGGGTGATGTTTTGGGTGTGGGAGAGGGTTAGAGTTAGGGTGAGGTTCATGGTAAGGGGTAGGGTTTGGCTTAGGATTAGGGTGAGGTTGAGGGTGACGGTTAAGGTTAGGGTTAGTATGAGAATAAGGGTTAGGGTGAGGGTTAGGGTGAGGGTGAGGTTTAGGGTTAGCGTTAGGGTTAGGATGAGGTTTAGGGTTAGGGTTAGGGTGAGGTTTAGGGTGAGGGTTATTTTTAGGGTTAGTGTTAGGCTGAGGGTGAGGGTGAAGGTTAGGTTTAGGGTTAAGTTCAGCGTGAGGGTGAGGGTTAGGTTTAGGATTAGGGTTAGGGTTAGGCTTAGGGTGAGAGGGTGAGGGTTAGGTTTAGGATTAGGGTAAGGTTTAGGCTTAGGCTTAGGGTGAGGGTGAGGGTGAGGATTATGTTTAGGGTGTGGATTAGGCTTAGGTTTAGGGTGAGGGTTAGGATTAGGGTGATGTTCAGGGTGAGGGTGAGGATTAGCGTTAGGTTGTGGGTGAGGGTTAAGCTTAGGGCGATGGTGAGGGTTAGGGTGAGGGGAGGTTTAGGGTTAGACTTAGCATTAGGGTGAATATAAGAGTTAGGGTGAGGGTTAGGGTTAGGGATAGGGTGAATTTGAGGTTGAGGTTGAGGTTAGTGTTAGGTATATGGTGAGGGTTAGGGTGAGGTTGAAAGTTAGTGTTAGGGTTAGTGTTAGGGTGAGGAAGAGGGTGAGGGTTAGGTTTAGGAAAAGGGTTAGGGTTAAGGTAAGGGGGAGGATTAGGGTGAGGGTGAGGGTTCAGGTGAGGGTGAGGGTTAGGGTGTGGTTGAGGGTTGGGGTTAGGGTGAGGGTTAGGGTGAGGATTAGGGTGATGGTGAGGGTTAGGGTGAGGGTGAAGCTTAGGGTTTTGGCGAGCGTTAGGGTGAGGGTTAGGCTTAGGGTTACGGTTTGGGTTAGTGTGAGGATTAGGGTTAAGGTTAGGGGTTGGGATATGGTGAAGTTAAGGGTTAGGGTGAGCTTTAGGGTGAGGGTGAGGGTTAGGGTTAGGATAGGGTTTAGGGTGAGGGTTAGGTTGAGGTTTAGCGTTAGGATTAGGGTGAGGGTGAGGGTCAGGGTTAGGGTTTGGATGAGGGTTAGGGTTAGGGTGAGGGTTACAGTTAGGGTTAGGGTTAGGGTGAGGGTGACAGTTAGGGTTAGGGTTATTGTTACGGTGAGGGTGAGAGTGAGGGTGAGTTTGAGGTTTAGGATTAGGGTTAGGGTTACGTTTAGGGTAAGGGTGAGGGTTAGGGTTCAGGTGAGGGTTCAGGTGACGGTGAAGTTTAGGGTGTGGCTGAGTGTTAGGTTTAGGGTGAGGTGAGTGTTAGTGTGTGGGTGTTAGGGTTAGGGTGAGCGTTAGGGTGAGGGTTAGGTTTAGGGTTACGGTTCTGTTTAGTGTGAGGATTAGGGTTAGGGTTAGGGTTAGGGATATGGTGAAGGTAAGGGTTAGGGTGAGCTTTAGGTTTAGGGTGAGGGTTAAGTTTAGTGTTAGGTTTAGGATAAGGGTTAGGGTGAGGGTTAGTTTAGGGTTAGTGTTAGAGTGAGGGTGATGGTTAGGGTTAGGGTTCGGTTGAGGATTAGGGTTAGGGTGAGGGTTAGGTATAGGTTTAGGGTTAGGGTGAGGGTGAGGGTGAGACTTATGGTTAGGGTTAGAGTTACGGTGAGGGTGAGAGTGAGGGTTAGGGTGAGGGTAGGTTTAGGTTAAGGGTTAAGGTTTGGCTGAGGATGAGGGTGAGGGTGAGGGTGAGGGTGAGCGTTAGGGTTAAGTTTAGGGTTATGATCAGGGCTAGGGTGAGGGTGAGGGTTAGGGTGAGTGTGAGGAAGAGGGTTTTGGTTAGGTAAGGTTTAGTGTTAGTGTTAGGGTGAAGATTAGGGTGAGGTTGAGGGTTAGGGTGAGGGTTAGGGTTAGGGTTAGTGTTAGGGTTAGGGTTATATTTAGGGTGAGGGTGAGGATTATGGTGACGGAGAGGGTACGCATGAGGGTTAGGGTTAGGGTGTGGTGAGGTTTAGGTTTAGGGTGAGTGTTAGGGTGATGGTGAGGGTTACGGTGAGGGTTAGTGTTAAGGATAGCGCTAGGGTGAGGGTAAGGGTTAGGGTGAAGGTTAAGGTGAGGGTGAAGTTTAGGCTTAGGTTTAGGGTTAGGATTAGGGTGAGGATTAGAGTTAGGCTTAGGGTAAGGGTAAGGTTTATGATGAGGGTTAGGTTGAGGTTGAGGTTTAGGGTTAAGGTTAAGGTTAGTTTTAGCATTAGGGTTAGGATGAGGGTAAGGTTAGGGTGAGGTTTCCGGTAAGGGTTAGGGATAGGGTGAGGATTAGGCTTATGGTTAGGTTTAGGGTGAGATTTAGGCTGAAGCGTACTGTTAGGGTTAGTGTGAGGGTTAGGTTTACTGTTAGGGTTAGGATTAGGTTTAGGGTTAGGGTGAGGTCAGGGTTAGGGGGAGGGTTAGGGTTAGGGTGATGTTGATGGTGTGGGTGAGGGTTAGGTTTTGGCTGAGGGTTAAGTTTAGGGTTAGGGTGAGGTTTAGGGTTAGGGTGATGTTTAAGGTGAGGGTTCGGGTGAGGTTGAGGGATAGGCTGTTGTTGAGGGTTAGGGCTAGAGTGAGTTTTAGGCTTAGGGTGAGAGTGAGGGTGAGGGTTAGGGCGAGGGTGAGTGTTCGAGTGAGGGTTCCTGTGAGGGTGAGGGTTAGGTTGTGGGTTAGGGTTACGGTTAGGGTTCGGGTTAGAGTGAGGCTTAGGGTGAAGGTGAGGGTTAGGGTGAATGTGAGGGTTAGGGTTAGGGTTACGGTGAGGGTAAGGTTTAGGTTTAGGGTGAGGGTTAGTTTGAGGGGTAGGTTAAGTTTAGGGTGAGGTTGAGGGTTAGTGTGAGGGTTAGGGTTAGGATTAGGGTTAGGGTAATTTTGAGGATAAAGGTTAGGGTGATGTTTAGGGTGAGGGTGAGGGTTAGGGTTAGGGTTAGGTTAGGATTAGGGTGAGGTTTAGGTTTAGGGTGAGGGTTAGTGTGATGGTGAGTGTTAGGGTTATTGTCAGGGTGAGGGTTAGGTTTAGGATTAGGGTTAGTTTTAGGGTTAGGCTGAGAGTGAGGGTGACAGTGAGGGTGAGGGTTAGGGTTATTGTTAGGGTGAGGGTTAGGGTTAGTGTGAGGGTTAGGGTGAGGGTGATGGTTAGGGTGAGGGTGAAGGTGAGGGTGAGTGTTAGGATTAAAATTAGGATTATGGTGAGTTTTAGGGTTAGGGTGAGAGTTAGGGTTATGATTAGGGTTAGGGTTAGATTTAGGGTAATTGTTAGGGTTAGGGTTAGGTTTAGGGTGAAAGTGAGGCTGAGGGTTAGAGTTAAGTTTATTGTTAGGGTTAGGGTGAGGGTGAGGGTTAGGGTTAGGATTAGGGTTATGGTTAGGGTTAGGCTCTGGGTGAGGGTGAGGGTGAGGGCTCGGTTTAGGTTTAGGTTTAGGGTTAGGGTGAGTGCTAGTGTGAGGCTTAAGATTAGGGTCAGGTTGAGGATGAAGGTTTTGGTTAGGGAAGCTTTAGGTTTATTGTTAGGGTGTTGATTAGCTTGAGGGTGAGGGTTAATGTGAGGTTTAGGGTTAAGGTGGAGGTTAGTGTTAGAGTTAGGGTGAGGGTTAGGGTTAGGATGATGTTTAGGGTGAGGGTGAGGTTTAGGGTGAGTGTTAGTTTTCGGGTGAGGGTGAGGGTTAGTGTGTGGGTGAGGGTTAGGGTGAGGGTGAGGGTTAGGGTTTGGTTTAGGTTAAGGGTTAGGATTAGGGTTAGGATTAGGGTGAGGGGTAGTGTGAGTGTTAATGTTAAGGTTAGTGTGATGGTTAGGGTTAGTGAGAGGGTTAGGGATAAGTTTAGGTTTAGAGTTAGGATAAGTGTTAGGGTTCGGGTTCGGGTTCGGGTTCGGGTTAGGGTTAGGATTAGCATTAGAGTTAGGGTTAGCGATAGGGTAAGGTTTAGGATTAGGATGAGGGTTACGGTTAGGGTTAGGGTTAGTGTTAGGGTGAGGGTGAGGTTGAGGGTTCGGGTTAGGTTTAGGGTTATGGTGAGGCTGAGGGTAAACGTTAAGTTTAGGATTAGGGTTAGGGTTAGGGTTAGGGTTAGTCTTAGGGTGAGGGTGAGGGTGAGGTTGATGCTTAGTGATTGTGTTAGGCTTAGGGTGAGGGTTAGCATGAGCATTAGGCTGAGGATTAGTTTTAGGTTTAGTGTAAGCGTTAGGGTTAGTTTTAGGGTTAAGATGTGGTTTAGGGTTAGCTTTAGGGTTAGGATAAGGGATAGGCTGAGGGTTAGGGTTAAGGTTAGTGTGAGGGTTAGGTTTAGGGTTAGGGTTAGGGTTAGGGTGAGGGTAAAGTTTAGGGTGAGGGTTAGGGTTAGGCTTATGGTGAGGGTTAGGGTGAGGGTTAGGGTTAGGTTTATGGTTAGGATTAGGGTGAAGGTTAGAGTGAGGGTTAGGGTTAGGGTTAGGGTGAGGGTTAGGTTGTGGTTAAGGGTTAGTGTGAGGGTTAGGATGAGGGTGAGGGTTAAGTTTAGGGTGAGGGTAAGGGTTAAGGTCAGGGTTAGGGTGAGGGTGAGGGTTAGGGTTATCATTAGGGTACGGGTGAGGGTGAGGCTTAGTGTGAGGTTTAGAGTTAAGGTTAGGGATAAGGTGAGGACTAGGGTTAGGGTTAAATTTAGGGTGAGGGTTAGGCTGAGTTGTAGGGTTATGGTTAGAATGAGGTTTAGGATTACTATGAGCTTTATGGTTAAGGTTAGGGTTAGGGTGAGGGTAAGGTTTAGGGTCAGGGTTAGGGTTAGGGTGAGGGTTCGGGTGAGGATTCGGGTTAGGGTGTGGGAGACGGTTAGGGTTAGTGTGAGGGCTAGATTCCGGTTAAGGGTTAGGGTGAGGGTAAGGGTTAGGGTTAGGGTGATTCTAATGTTGAGCGTTAGGGTTAGGGTTAGGGTTATGGTGAGTTTGAGGGTTAGGGTTAGGGTTATGGTGAGGGTGAGAGCTGAGGTGAGGCTGAGGGTTATTGTGAGGTTGAGGTTGAGGGTTAGGATTAGGAATAGGGTTAAGGTTAGGGTTAGGATGAGTGTTAGGTTTAGTGTTACATTTAGGTTGAGGGTTAGCGTTAGGGTTAGGGTTAGGGTTAGGTGAGTTTGAGGATGAGGCTTAGGGTTAGGATTAGGGTTAGGTTTAGGGTTAGGGTGACTGTTAGGGTGAGGGTGAGGGTTCGGTGAGGGTGAGGCTTAGGGTTTGGGTGAGGGTTAGGGTTAGGGTGAGGTTAGGGTTAGGGTTACTGTAAGGGTTATGTTGAAGTGAAGGGTTATTGTGAGGTTTAGTGTGAGGATGAGGGTTAGGGTTAGGGTGAGGCCTAGGGTGAGATTTAGGGTGAGGTTTAGGGTTGGGTTTAGGGTTAGGTTGAGGGTGAGGTATGGGGTGAGGGTTAGGTTTAGGGTGAGGGTTAGGGATAGTTTTAGGGTGAGGGTGGGGGTCAGGGTGAGTGTTAGGGTTAGGTTTAGGGTTAGAATTAGGGTGAGGATGATGGTTAGGATTAGGGTTAGGATTAGGGATAGGATTAGGGTGAGGGTGAGGGTTAGGGTTAGGGGGAGTGTTAGGGTTAGTGTTACAGTTAGGGTGAGGGTTAGCGTTACTGTTAGGGTTAGGATGAGCATTAGGCTGAGGGATAGTTTTAGGGTTAGTGTGAGCGTTAGGGTTAGTTTTATGGTTAAGATGAGGTTTAGGGTTAGGTTTAGGGTTAGGATAAGGGATAGGCTGAGTGTTAGGGTTCAGATTAGGGTGAGGGTTAGGTTTAGGGTTAGGGTTAGGGTGAGGGTTAGGGTGTGAGTAAGGGTTAGGGTGAGGGTTAGGGTGAGGGTGAGGGTTAGGGTTATGGTGAGGGTCAGGGTTAGGGTGAGGGTTAGGGTGAGGGTGAGCGTTAGGGTTAGCATTAGTGTAAGGGTGAGTGTGAGGCTTAGTGTGAGGGTTAGAATAAAGGTTAGGGATAGGGATAGGATTAGGGTTAGGGTTAGGTTTAGGGTGAGGGTTAGGCTGAGGGGTAGGGTTACTTTTAGGATGATGTTTAGGTTTGGTGTGAGGTTTACTGTTAGGGTTAGGGTGAGGGTGAGGGTAAGGTTTAGGGTGAGGGTTAGGGTTAGGGTGAGGGTGAGGGTGAGGGTTTGGGGTAGGGTGTGGGTGACGGTTACGGTTAGTGTGAGGGCTAGGTTGGGTTTTAGGGTTAATGTGCGGGTTAGGGTGTGGGTAAGGGTTAGGGTGATGCTGATGGTGAGCGTTAGGTTTAGGGTTATGGTTAGGGTGAGGTTGAGGGTTAGGGTTAGGGTTATAGTGAGGGTGAGGGCTGAGGTGAGGGTGAGGGTTAATGTGAGGTTAAGGGTGAGGGTTAGGGTTAGGAATAGGGTAAGGGTTAGGGTTAGTCTGAGGGTGAGGGTGAGCGTGAGGCTTAGTGATAGTGTTAGGCTTAGGGTGAGGTTTACGTTTACTGTGAGGGTTATGGTTAATTTTAGGTTTAGGATTAGTTTGAGGGTAAGGGTTAAGGTGAGGGTTAGGGTGAGGGTGAGGGTTAGTGTTAGGGTTAGGGTTAGATTGAGGGTGAGCATTAGTGTGAGTGTGAGTGTTTGGGTGAGTGTGAGTGGGAGTGTGAGGATTAGGTTTAGGGTTAGGGTGAGAGTTAGGCTGAGGGTGTGGGTGAGGGTTAGGTTTAGGATTAGGGTTAGGGTTAGGGTTAGGCTTAGTGTGTGGCTTCAGGTTTGGGTTCGGGTTAGGGTTAGGTTTAGGGTGAGGGTTCGGAGTAGAGTTAGGGTTAGGGTTAGGATGAGGGTTAGGGTTAGGATGAGGGTTAGGCTGAGGGTTAGTATTAGGGTTAGGGTAAGGGTTAGGGTTAGTGTGAGGATTAGGGTTAGGGTTCGGGTTAGTGTGAGGGTTCGAGTAAAGGTGGAGGTTAGGTTGTGGGTGAAGATTATGGTTAGGTTGAATGCTAGCCTTAGGTTTAGGGTGAGTGTGAGGGTGAAGGTTAGGGGTAGGGTTACCGTTAGGTTGAGGGTTAGGATTAGGGTTAGGGTTAGGTTTAGTGTGAGGGATAGGGTGAGGTTCAGGGTTAGGGTTGGGATGAGGGTTAGGCTGAGGGTGAGGGTTAATGTGAGGTTGAGGGTGAGGGTTAGAGTTAGGGTTAGACTTAGGTGAGTTTGAGGATGAGGATTAGGGTTAGGATTAGGGTTAGGGTTAGGGTTAGAGTGAGTGTTAGCGTGAGGGTGAGGGTTCGGTGAGGGTGAGGCTTAGGGTTTGGTTGAGGGATAGGGTTAGGGTGAGGATTAGGGTTAGGGTTACTGTAAGGGTTATGTTGAGGTGAAGGGTTATGGCGAGGTTTAGTGTGAGGATGAGGATTAGGGTTAGGGTGAGGGTTAGGGTGAGACTTAGGGTGAGTGTTATGGTTAGGTTTACGGTTAGAATTAGAGTGAGGGTGATGGTTAGGATTAGGGTTAGCATTAGGGTTAGGTTGAGGGTGAGGGTGAGGGTAAGGGTTAGGGTGAGGGTTAGGGTGAGTGTGAGGGCTAGGGTTAGCATTAGTGTAAGGGTGAGGGTGAGGCTTAGTGTGAGGGTTAGAGTTAAGGTTAGGGATAGGGTGAGGGTTAGGGTTAGTGTTACTATTAGGGTGAGGGTTAGTCTGAGGGGTAGGGTTACTTTTAGGATGAGGTTTAGGTTTAGTGTGAGGTTTATGGTTAGGGTTAGGTTTAGGGTGAGGGTAAGGTTTAGGGTCAGGGTTAGGGTTAGGTTGAGGTTTCGGGTGAGGATTCGGGTTTGGGTGTGGCTGACCGTTAGGGTTAGTGTGAGGGCCAGGTTCCGGTTTAGGGTTAGGGTGAGGGTAAGGGTTAGGGTTAGGGTGATGCTAATGGTGAGAGTTAGGTTTAGGGTTAGGGTTATGGTGAGGGTGAGAGCTGAGGTGAGGCTGAGGGTTAGTGTGAGGTTGAGGTTGAGGGTTAGGATTAGGAATAGGGTTACTGTTAGGGTTAGGATGAGTGTTAGGTTTAGTGTTATGGTTAGGGTGAGTGTTAGCGTTAGGGTTAGGTTTAGGACGAGCTTTAGGCTGAGGGTTAGGTTTAGGGTTAGTGTGAGTGTTAGGGTTAGGGTTAGCATTAGGTTTAGGGTTAAGTTTAGGATGAGGGTTAGGGTTAGGTTTACGGTTAGGGTGTGGGTGAACGTGAGAGTTATGTTTAGGGTTAGGCTGAGGGTTAGTGTTGGGGTGAGGGCTAGGGTAAGTGTGAATGTTAGGTTGAGGGTGACGGTGAGGGTGAGGTTTCTGGTTAGGTAAGGGTTATGGTTAGGTTTAGGGATTAGGATGAGAGTGAGGGTTAGTGTTATGTTGAGGGTTAGGGTGAGGTTGAGGTTTAGGGTTAGTGTTTGGATGAGGATTAGGGTTAGGGTAAGATTGAGGGTGAGGATGAGGGTGAGGGTTAGTGTTAGAGTTAGTGTGAGGGTTAGGGTTACCGTGAGGGTTAAGGTTAGGTTTAAGTTTAGGGTGAGGGTGAGGGTGAAGGTTAGGGTTAGGGTTAGGTTTAGTATGAGGGTTAGGCTGAGGGTTAGGGTTAGGGATAGTGTAAGTGATAGGGTTAGGGTTGCGGTGAGGGTTAGGGTTAGGTTTAGGGTTAGGGTTATCGTTAGGGTGAGGGTCAGATTAACATGAGGGTTAGATTTAGGGTTACTGTTAGGGTGAGTGTTAGGGTGTGGGTAAGGTTTAGGGTGAGGGTTAGGGTGTAGGTAACGGTTAGAGTAAGGGTTAGGATGAGGGTGAGGTTTAGGGTTAGGCTGAGGGTAAGGGTTAGGGTGAGTTTGAGTGTGAGGGTGAGGGTTAGTGTTAGCATGAGGGTTAGGGTGAGGGTGAGGGTTAGGGTGAGGGTTAGGGTAAGGGTGAGGTTTAGGGTTAAGGTTAGGGTGAGGGTAAGGGTTAGGGTAAGTGTTAGGGTGAGGGTGAGGTTTAGGTTTAACATTAGATTTACCGTTAGGGTTAGGATGGGTGTTAGGGTTAGGGTGAGGGTCAGGCTGAGGGTGAGGTTCAGGGTGAGGGTGAGTGTGAGGGTTAGTGTTAGGGTTAGTGTGACGGTTACTCTTAGGGTGTGGGTTAGGTTTAGGTTGAGGGTTAGGGTTAGATTAGGGGTAGGGTAAGAGTTTGAGCTACGGTTAGGCTTAGGGTCAGGGTGAGGATTAGGGTTAGGGTGAGGTTTAGGATGAGGTTGAGTATTAGTGTGAGGGTGAAGGTGAGGGTGAGGGTGAAGGTGAGGGTGAGGGTCAGGGTGAAGTTGAGGGTGAGGGTTTGGGTTAGGGTTAGGGTTACGGTGAAGGTGAGGGTGAGGGTTAGGTTAGGATTAGGGTTAGGGTTAGGGTTAAGCTGAGGGTAATGTGTGAAAGTGAAGGGTGAGGGTTAGGGTTAGGGTTAGGGTGAGGGTTAGTGTTAGTGTGAGGTTTAGTGTGATGGTGAGGGTCAGGGTGAGGATGAGGTTTAGGGTTAGGATTAGGGTTAGGGTGAGTTTTAGGGTTAGGATTAGGGTTAGGTTTAGGGTTAGGGTTAGGGTTATTTTTGGGTTAGGTTTTGGTTTAGGGTGAGGGTGAAGCTTAGCGTTAGGGTTAGGGTTAGGGTTAGAGTGAGGGTGGGGTTGAGGTTTAGGTTTAGGATTTGGTTTAGATTTAGGGTAAGCGTGAGGGGGAAGGGGAGGTTGAGGTTGAAGGTTAGGGATAGGGTTAGGTTTAGGTTGAGGGCTAGGATGAGAGTGAGGGTTAGTGTGAGAGTTAGGGTGAGTGTTTCAGTTATGTAAGGGTTAGGTTTAGGGTGAGGATTACTTTGATGGTGAGGGTTAAGCTGAATTTAGGTTTAGGTTGAAGGTTAGGGTTAGGGTTAGTGTGATGTTTAGGGTGAGGGAGAGGGTGAGGCTTAGGGTGAGGGTGAGGGTGAGAGTGAGGGTTAGGTTTAAGTTTAGGGTGAGGGTGAGGGTGAGGGTTAGGATTAGACCTAAGTTTAGGGTTAGGGTTAGGCTGAAGTTGAGGGTAAAGTTGAGGGTGAAGGTTAGGTTTAGGGTTAGGATTAGGGTTAGGGAGAGTGTTAGGGTGAGTGTGAGTGTTTGGGTGAGGGTGAGGGTTAGGTTGTGGTTGAGTGTAATGGTTAGTGTGAGGATTAGGGTTAGGGTTAGGGATAAGGTTATGCTGAGGGTAAGGGTTAGGGTGAGTTTTAGTGTGAGGATGTGGGTTAGGGTTAGTATTAGGGTTAGGGTGAGGTTTAGGATTAGGTTTAGGGTTAGGGTGAGGGTGAGGTATAGGGTGAGGGTTAGGGTTAGGGTGAGGGTGAGGTATAGGGTGAGGGTTAGGGTTAGGGTGAGGTTTAGGGTTAGGGTTAGGTTTAGGGTGAGAGTTAGGGTGAGGTGTCAGGATAGGGTTAGGGTGAGGGTTAGGGTTAGGGTTAGGGTTAGTGTGAGGATAAGGGATAGGGTGAGGGTTAGGGTGAGGGTGAGGGTTAGGGTTATCGTTAGGGTTAGGGTTAGGGTTAGGGTGAGGGTGAGTGTTCGGGTGAAGGTTAGGTTTATGGTTTGGGTTAGGGTGAGTGTTAGGGTGTGGGTAAGTGTTAGGGTGTGGGTTATGTTGACGGTGAAGTTAAGGGTTCGGGTGAGGGTAAGAATAAGGATGAGTTTTAGGGTGAGTTTGAGGGATGGGGTGAGGGTTTGGGTTAAGGTTAAGGATAGGTGAGGATTTGGGTTAGGGTTAGGTTAAGGGTGAGGTTTAGGCTGAGGGGTATGGTTAGGGTTAGGTTGAGGGTTAGGTTTAGTGTGAATGTTAGGGTTAGGGTTAGGGTGACAGTAAGATTTAGCATGAGGTTTATGGTGAGTGTGAGTTTTAGGGTTAGCATTAGGTTTAGGTTTAGGGTGAGTGCTGGGTTAGGTGTAGGGTTAGGGTAAGAGTGAGGGTGAGGGTTAGGGTTAGGGTTAGGTTGAGGGTTAGTGTTAGGGTTAGGGCTAGGATGAGGATGAGGGTTAGGGTGAAGCTCAGATTTGTGTTTAGGTAAGGGTTAGGTTTAGGGTTAGGTTGAGCATTAGGGTGAGGGTGTGGGTTAGGGGTAGGGTGAGGGTAAGGGTGAGGGTGAGTGTTAGGATAAGAGTTAGCGTTAGGGTAGGGTGAGGGTGAGGGTGAGGTTGAGGGTTAGGGTTAGGCTTAGTGTGAGTGTTAGGGTTACGGTGAGGGTTAGGGTTAGGGTGAGGGTTAGGGATAGGTTTAGGGTGAGGGTTAGGTTTATGGTCATGTTTAGTGTGAGGATGAGGTTTAGGGTGAGGGTGAGAGTTAGTGTTAGGTTTACGGGTAGGAATAGGGTTAGCATTAGAGTTAGGGTTAGGGTTAGCCTGAGGGTGGGGTTGAGGGTTAGGGTTAGGATTGCATTTAGCGTTAGGGTAAGGCTGAGGGGGAATGGGAGGTTGAGGGTGAGGGCTAGGTTGAGGGTGAGGTCTAGGTTGAGGTTGAGGGTGAGTTTGAGGGTTTCAGTTAGGTAAGGGTTAGGGTTAGGGTGAGGATTAGGGTGAGGGTGATGGTTAAGCTGAGGTTAGGTTTAGGGTGAGGGTTAGGGTTAGGTTTAGGGTGATGTTTAGGGTGAGGGTGATGGTTAGGGTGAGGGTTAGGGTTAGTGTTAGGGCGAGAGTTAGGGTTAGGGTGCTGTTTATTGTGAGGGTGAGGGTTAGGGTGAGGTTGAGGGTGAGGTTGAGGGTTCGGGTTAGGGTTAGGTTTAGAGTGAGTGTGAGGGTGAGTTTAAGGATTAGGAATAGGTTTAGGGTTAGGTTTAGGCTGAGGTTGAGGGTCAGGGTGAGGTTGTAGTTTAGGGATAGGGTTAGGGTTAGGTTTAGGGTGAGGGTTACGGTTAGTGTGAGGGTTATGGTTAGGGTTAGGGTTAGGGATAGGGTGAGCATAAGGGTTAGGGTGAGGGTTAGGGTGAGGGTGAGGTTTAGGGTTACGGTTAGGTTTAGGGTGAGGGTTAGCGTTTGGGTGATGTTTAGGGTGAGGGTGAGGGTTAGGGTGAGGATGAGGGTTCAGCTGAGGGTGAGGGTTCGGATGAGGGTGAGGGTTAGGGTGGTGGTGAAGGTTAGGGTGAGTGTTGGGTTTAGTTTTAGAGTTAGGTTTAGGCTGCTCATTAGGGTTACAGTTAGAGTGAGGTGTAGGGATAGGGTTAGGGTGAGGGTTAGGGTTAGTGTGAGGGTTAGGGTTAGGGTTAGGGTTAGTGTGAGGATAAGGTTTAAGGAGAGGGTTAGGATGAGGGTGAGGTTTAGGGTTAGCGTTAGGGTTAGGGTAAGAGTTAGGGTGAGGGTTAGCGTTAGGGTGAGTGTTAGGGTTAGTGTTAGGGTGAGGGTTAGGTTTAGGGTGAGGTTGATTGTTAGTGTGAGGGTGAGGTTGAGGCTGAGTTTTGAGGTGAGGGTGAGGGTGAGTGTGAGGGTGAGGCTTAGGGTTAGGGTTAGGGTTAGGGTGAAGGTGAGGGTGAGCCTTAAGTTAGGATTAGGGTTAGGGTTAGGTATGGATGAGGGTGAGTGTGAAAGTGATGGGTGAGGGTTAGGGTTAGGGTTAGGGTGAGGGTTAGTGTTAGTGTGAGGGTTAGTGTGATGGTGGGGGTCAGGGTGAGGCTGAGGGTTAGGGTTAGGATTAGGGATAGGGTGAGTTTTAGTGTTAGGGTTAGGGTTAGGTTTAGGGTTAGGGTTAGGCTGAGAGTGAAGCTTAGCGTTAGGGTTAGGGTTAGCGTTAGAGTATGTTTGGGGTTGAGGGTTCGGTTTAGGATTATGGTTAGGTTTAGGGTAAGGCTGAGTGGGAAATTTAGGTTGAGGGTGAGGGTTAGGGTTAGGGTTAGGTTTAGGGTGAGGTCTAGGATGAGGGTGAGGTTTAGGGTGAGGGTTTCACTTATGTGTTAGGGTTAGGGTGAGGATTCCGGTGATGGTGAGGGTTAAGCTGAGTTTAGGTTTAGGTTGAGTCATAGGGTTAGGGTTAGGGTGAGGTTTAGGGTTAGTGTGATGTTTAGGTTGAGGGTGAGGGTGAGGCTTAGGGTGAGGGTGATGGTGAGGGTGAGGGTTATGCTTAGGGTTAGGGTGAGGGTGAGGATTAAGATTAGGAATAAAGTTAGGGTTAAGGTTAGGCTGAAGGTGACGGTCAGGGTGAGGGTGAAGGTTAGGTTTAGGGTTAGGATTAGGGTTAGGGAAAGTGTTAGGGTGAGGGTGAGTGTTCGGCTGAGGGTGAGGGTTAGGTTGTGGGTGAGCATTATGGTTAGGTTGAGGATTAGGGTTAGAGTTAGCGTTAAGGTTATGGTGCGGGTAAGGGTTAGGGTGAGGTTTGGTGTGAGGATGTGGGTTAGCGTTAGTGTTAGGTTTAGGGTGAGGGTTAGGGTGAGGTTTAGGGTTAGGATTAGGTTTAGGGTGAGGGTGAGGTATAGGTTGAGGGTTAGGGTTAGAGTGAGGGTTAGGGTTAGGGTTAGGGTTAGGGTGAGTGTAAGGGTGAGGTTTAGGGTTAGGGTTAGGTTTAGGGTGAGGGTGAGGTATAGGTTGAGGGTTAGGGTTAGAGTGAGGGTTAGGGGTAGGGTTAGGGTTAGGGTGAGGGTGAGGGTGAGTGTTAGGGTTAGGTTTAGTGTTAGAGTTAGGGTTAGGCTGAGGGTGATGGGGATGGTGAGGGTGAGGTTTAGGGTTAGGATAAGGGTTAGGGTTAGAGTTAGAGTGAGAGTTAGTGTTAGGGTTAGGGTTAGGATAAGGGTTAGGCTGACGGTTAGGGTTAGGATTAGTGTGAGAGTTAGGGTTAGGGTCACGGTTAAGGTCAGGTTTAGGGTTAAGATAATGGTTAGGCTGAGGGTTATTTTTAGGATTAGTGTGAGGTTTAGGTTTAGGGTTAGGTTAAGGGTGAGGGTGAGGGTTAAGGTTAGGGTGAGGGTTAGGGTGAGGGTGAGTGTTAGGGTTGGGCTGAGGATTAGGGTGAAAGTTGGTTTAGGGTAATGTTAGGGTGAGGGGTATTGTGTGGGTAAGTGTTAGGGTGAGGGATTGGTTGAGGGTGAGGGTTAGGGTTAGGTTGAGTGTAAGGGTTATGGTGAGGATTAGGGTGAGGGTGAGGGTTCGGTTTAGCATTAGGGTTAGGGTGAGGGTGAGGGTTAGGGTGAGTGTTTGTGTTCAGGTTAAGGACAGGGTGAGGATTAGGGTTAAGGTTTGGTTTAGGGTGAGGGTTAGGCTGAGGGGTAGGGTTAGAGTTAGTGTTTGGGTTAGGTTTAGTGTGAGGGTTAGGGTGAGTATAAGTTTTAGGGTTAAAATGACGGTTAGCTTTAGTGTTAGGATGAGGGTTAGGGTTAGGTTGAAGTTTAGGGTGAGGGTGAGGGTGAGGCTTAGGATTAGGGTTAGGGTAAGGGTTAGTGTTAGGGTGAGGGCTAGGGTAAGGGTAAGGGTTAGGGTGAGGTTGAGTGTGAAGGTGAGGTTTTTGGTTAGGTATGGGTTACAGTTAGGGTAAGGGTGAGAATTAGGGTGAGGGTGGGGGTGAAGGTTATGGTTAGGTTTAGTGTTAGGGTAAGGTTTACGGCTAGTGTGAGGGTTATGGTTAGTGTTAGGGTTAGGGTTATGGTGAGGTTAGCTTTAGGGTGAGGGTTAGGGTTAGGGTTAGTTTGAGGGTTATGGTTAGGGTGATGTTTAGTGTGAGGGTGAGGGTTAGGGTGAGGTTGAGTGTTCGGGTAAGAGTTAGGGTTAGGTTTAGGGTTATGGATAAGGTTAGGTTGAGGGTAAGTGTTTAGATGAGGGTTAAGTTGAGTGTGAAGGTTAGGGTTAAGGTAAGGGTTAGGGTTTGGGTTAGGGTTAGGGTGAGGGTAGGGTTAGGGTTAGGGTTAGGGTTTGGACGAGGGTTAGGCTGGGGGTTAGGGTTAGGTTCGGGTGAGGGTTAGGGTTAGGGTTAGGGTGAGGGTGAGTGTGAGGGTTAGAGTTAGTGTTAGGTTTAGGGTTAGGATAAGGGTTAGGCTGAGGGTTAGGTTTAGGGTTAGTGTGAGTGTTAGGTTTAGGGTCCGTGTTTGGGTTAGGTTGAGGGTAAAGATTCTGGTGAGGGTAACGGTTAGGTTGAGGTTTAAGGTCAGGGTGAGGGTCAGGATTAGCTTTAGGGTTTGGGTGAGGGTTAGGGTTAGAGTTACGTATAGGGTGAGGATTACTGTTAGGGTTATATTAGGGTGAGGGTTAGGCAGAGGGGTAGGTTTAGGGTTAGGGTTAGGGTGAGGGTTAGTGTGAGGGTTAGGGTTAGGGTTAGGATTAGGGTGAGGCTGAGGGTGAGGGTAAGGGTTAGGGTGAGGTTTAGGTTGAGGTTGAGGTTTAAGGTTAGCATTCGGATTAGTGTTACGGGTTTAGGGTTTAGGCATAGAGTGAGGATGAGGGTTAGTGTAAGCATTAGGGTTAGGATAAGGTATAGTGTAAGGGTTAGGGTTAGAGTTAGGATTAGGGTTATGGTTATGGTTAGGCTGAGGGTGGGGGTGAAGGTGAGGGTGAGGTTTAGGGTTAGGGTTAGGTTTAGAGTGAGGGCTAGAGTGAGGGTGTGGGTTAGGATGAAGGCATGGGTGAGGGTGAGGGTTTCGGTTAGGAAAGGCTTACAGTTAGGGTTAGGGTGAGGATTAGAGTGAGGGTGAGCTTTAAGGTGAGGATTAGGGTTAGTGTGAGCATTAGGGTTAGGGTTAGGGTTAGGGTTATTGTTAGATTGATGTTTAGGGTGAGGGTTAGGGTTAGGGTGAAAGTGAGGCTGAGGGTGAGGGTAACGGTGTAGGTGAGGTTTAGGTTTAGGGTGAGGGTTAGGGTGACTGTGAGGGTTAGGGTGAAGGTTAGGGTTAGGGTTAGGTTTAGGGTGAGGTTTATGATTAGGTTAAGGGTGAGGGGTAGGGTGAATGGTAGGGTTAGGGTTAAGGTGAGGATTATTGTTAATGTGAGGGTTAGGGTTAGGGTTAGGGTTAGTGTGAGGAAAAGGTTTAGGGTGTGAGTTTTTGTGAGAGTGCGGGAAAGGGTTAGCGTTAGGTTTAGGGTGGGGGTTAGGCTTAGGGTTAGGTTTAGGGTTAGGATAAGGGTTAGGCTGAGGTTTAAGCTTAGGGTTAGTGTGAGTGTTAGGTTTAGGGTTAGGGTTTGGGTTATGTTGAGGGTAAAGTTTAGGGTGAGGCCTAGGGTGAGGGTGAGGGTTAGGGTTAGGATGCGGATTAGGGTGAGGGTTAGGCTTAAGGTAATGGTTAGGATTAGGGTGAAGTTTAGGGTGAGGGTTAGGTTTAGGGTTAGTTTAGGATGAGGGTTAGGGTGTGGGTAAGTGTTATGGTGAGGGTTAGAGTGAGGGTGAGGGTTAGGTTTAGTATTAGGGTTAGGGTGAGAGTGAGGGTTATGGTGAGGGTTAAGGTTAAGGTTAGGGATAGGTTGAGGATTAGGGTTAGGGTTAGGTTTAGGGTGAGGGTTAGGCTGAGGGTTAGGGTTGGGGTTAGGGTGAGGCTTAGGTTTAGTGTGAGGTTTAGGGTTAGCTTTAGGGTGATTGTTAGGTTTAGTGTGAGGGTTAGGGTTAGGGTTAGGCTGAGGGTAAGAGTTAGGTTGAGGGTGAGGTTTAGTGTTAGCATTAGGTTTAGGGTTAGGGTTAGGATGAGGGTTAGGGTTAGGGTGAAGGTGAGGTTGAGGGTGAGGGTGAGTGTTAGGGTTAAGTTTAGTGTGAGGGTTAGTGTTAGGGTGAGGGTTAGGTTTAGGATGAGGGTTAGGTTTAGATTAAGGGTTAGGGTGAGGGTTAAGGTTATGGTTATGTTTAGGGTTAGGGTGATGTGCCGGGATAGGGTTAGGGTGAGGGTGTTTGTTAGTGTGAGTATAAAGTTTAGGGTGAGGGTTAGGGTGAGGGTGAGGATTAGGGTTAGCGTTAGGGTTAGGGTGAGGGTTAGGGTGTGGATGAGGGGGAGGGTGAGCGTGAGGGTGAGGGTGAGGGTTAGGTTGTGGTTGAGGATTAGGGTTAGGGTGAGGGTTCGCATTAGGTTTAGGTTTAGTGTGAGTGTAAGGGTTAGTGCTGGATTAGGGTTAGGTTGAGAGTTAGGCTTAGGGTTAGGGTTAGGGAGATGGGTATTGTTAGGGTTAGGGTGAGATTTAGGGTGAGTGTTAGGGTTCGGGTAATGGTGAGGGTGACCCTAACCCTCACCCTAACCCTTACACTAACGCTAACCCTCACACTCACCCTAAACCTCACCCTAAACCTAACCCTACCACTCTCCCTAACCCTCAAACTAACCCTAACCCTAAGCATAGTCCTCAACCTAACCCTAACGCTTCCCCTAACCCTCACACTCACACTAACCCTAAACCTAAAACTAATCCTCACCGTAACCCTAATCCTCACATACACACTAACCCGAACCCTCATCCGAACCCTCACCATCAACTGAAATCTCATCCTCCCCCTAACCCTCACCCTAAATCTCACTCTAACCCTAACCCTCACCCTAACCCTTACCCTAACCCAAAAGCTCATCCTCACACTAACCCTCATCCTAATCATTACCATAATCCTAACTTTCACCCTAAACCTAACCCTAACCCTTACCCTCAATATAACCCTAAACCTAACCCAACACTAATCCTCAACGTAAACCTAACCCTCGCCCACACCCTAACCCTCATCATCACCCGAAACCTCATCCTCACCCTAACATTCACACTAACTCTAACCCTAACCCTTATCATAAACCTAACCCTCACATTCACCCTAAGCCTAACACTAACCCTAACCCTAAACCTAACCCTCACCCTCACCCTAAACCTAACCCTCACCCTAACGCTCATCCTATCCCTAAAGCTAACCCTACACCTCACCCTCACCCAAACCCTCACCATAACCCTTATCCTCACACTAACCCTAACCATAACCCTAACCCTAACCTCACACTAATCCTAATCCTCAACCTATCCCTAACCCTAAACCTAACCTTCACCCTATCCCTCACCCTCACCAAAACTCTAATGCTAACCCTAACTCTCAGCCTCACCCAAACCCTCAACCTAACCCTTAACCTCACCCTAAGGCTAACGCTCACCGTCACCCTAAAGATCACCCTAAACCTTACACTAACTCTAACCCGCAAACTAACCCTAACCCTAACCCTAATGATCACCCTAACCCTCAACCTCACCCTAACCCTAAACCTAAGCCTAACCCTCAACCTAACCCTAATCCTCACACTCACACTAACCCTCACCCTTACCCTTACCCTCACACTAACCCTTTCCCTAACCCTAACCCTAACCCTATCACCAGAACACTCACCCTCACCCTAACCCTCACACTCACACTAAACATCACCCTAAACCTAACACTCACCCTAAACCTAACCCTCGCCCTAACCCTAACCCTCACCGTAACCCTAACACTCACACTAACCCTAACCCTCACCCTCACCCTCACCCTCACCCTCACCCTCACCCTAAACTAACCCTAACCCTCATCCTAACACTCACCCTCTCCCTCACCCTAACCCTAACCCTAACCCTAAGCTACACATCACCCTAATCCTCACCATAACCCTAACCCTAACCTTTACCTAAACAAAAACCTCACCCTCACCCTCACCCTAACCCTCACCCTCACCCTAGCCCATACCCTAACACTAACCCTCAACCTAACCCAAACCCTTACCCTCACCCTAACCCTAACCCTAAACCTAAACCGAACCCTAACACTCATCCTAACCCTAACCCTAAACCTAATGCTAACCCTAAAACTCACACTCACCCTAATCCTCACCATAACCCTTACTGTCACCCTAACCCTAACCCTAAGCCTCACACTAAACCTAACCCTCACCATAACCCTAACCCTACCACTCAGCCTAACCCTCACCCTAAACCTAACCCTAACCCAAATCCTCATCCTATCCTTAACCTTAACCCAAACCCTTACCTATCCCTCATCCTCATCCTAACCCTCACACTTATCCTTACCCTCACCCAAACCCTAACCCTCACCCTCAACCTAACCCTCACCGTAACACTTTCCCACACCCTAACACTCACCCTAACCTGAAACATAAACCAAAACTTCACTCTAACCCTCAACCTAACCCTAACCTTAACCCTCACCATAATATTCAACCTAAACTTTACCCTCACCCTAACACTTACCCTAACCCTAAACCTAACCCTCAGACTAACCCTAACCTCAAACCTAACCCTCAACCTAACTTTTATCCTAACCCTAAACCTAAACCTAACCCTCACCCTAAACCTAACCCTAACCCTAACCCTACCCTCACACTAACCATAACCTTAACACTCATAACCCTAACCCTCTTTTTAACCCTAACCCTCAACCTCACCCTCCACATCACCCTCAGCCTAACCCTAATCCTAACCCTAATCCTAACCCTAATCGTAACCCTCACCCTCAACCTCACACTAACTCTAAACCTAAACCGAAACCTAACACTCACCCTCACCCTCACCCTAACCCTAACCCTCACCCTATACCTCACCCTCACCCTAACCTTAACCCTAACCTGAACCTGAACCTGAACCCGAACCCTCACCCGAACCCTAACACTCACCCTAACCCTAACCTTATCCCTAATCCTTAACCTAACCCTCACCTTCAAACTGACCCTAACTCTAACCCTAAACCTAAACCTGACCCTCACTCTCACCCTCACCCTAATCCTCACCCTCACCCTAAACATCAAACTAAACCAAACCTCAGCTTAACCCTCAAGCTGACCCTAACCCAAACAATAACCCTCTCCTTCACCCTAACCCTCACCGTCACCCTAAATCTCGCCCTAACCATTACCTCAGCCTAACCCTTACCCTAACCCTAACCCTAACAGTAACACTAACCCTCATCCTAACAATCATCCAAACACTTACCCTAACTCTCACCCTAACCCTAACCCTAACGCTAACCCTAACACTAACCCTCACCCTAACCCTAAGGCCTAACCCTAACCCTCACCCTCACCCTAACCCTCACCCTAACCCTTACCGTCCCACGAACCCTAACCCTAATCCTCAGCCTAACCCTCATATTAAACGTAATCTTAATCCTAACCCTCACCTTACCCTTAACCCTAAACCTAATCCTAAACCTCACCTTAACCCTACCCCTCACACTCACCTTCAACCTCACCCTTAGCCTAACCCTAACACTATTGCTAATCCAAACCGTAACCCTCACCCTCACCCTAACTCTAAACCTAACCCTAAACAAGCCCTCACCCTAACCCTAAACCTATCCCTAAACAAGCCCTCACCCTAACCCTAAACCTATCCCTAAACTTCACCCTAACCCTAACCCTAATCCTAAATCTAAACCTCACCCTCACCCTCACCCTCACCCTAACCCTAACACTCACCCTAACCTTAACCGTAACCCTAACCTTAACCCTCACCCAAACCCTAACCCTCACCCTCACCCTCAACCTCACCATCACCCTCAACCTACCCCTCACCCTCACACTCACTCTAACCCTAACCATAACCCTAAACCTTACCCTAAACCTAACCCTCAACCTCTCCATCACCCTCACCATCACCCTCAACCTAACCCTCACACTCACCCTCAACATAAACCTAACCCTAACCATAACCCTCAACCTAATCTTTTTTTTTTAATTTAATTTAATTTTATTTGTGAACATACTGTACAGAGGGGTTACAATTTCATGGGCAGGATAATGCGTACATTTCTTACCAAGCATTGCAGCCTCCTCCTTTGGTTTAGCATTCTTACCAAACACCTAAGCCTAATCCTAAAACTAACCCTCACCTTCACCCTCACCCTAAACCTAAATCTGATCCTAACCCTAACCATAACCCTAACACTCACACTCACCCTATCCCTCCCCGTAACCCTAACGGTCAGCCGAAACCTAACCCTCACCCACACCCTAACCCTAACCCAACCCTAAAACTCACCCTAAACATAATCCTAACCCAAGCACTCACCATCACCCTCACCCTCACCCTAACCCTCACCCTCACCCTCACCTTCAGCCTAAACCTAACCCTAAACCCAATCCTAACCCTCACGGTCAACTTAACACTAACCCTCAACGTCAACCTCACCCTAACCCTCACCCTCACCCTAAGCAGTACTCTCACCCTAACCCTCACCCTAACCCTAACAAAAACCCTCATCCTAACCCTAACCCTCACCCTAAGCTAACCCAAAGCCTCACTCTAACCCTCACCCTAACCCTAACGCTAACCCTAACCCTAACCCTCACCATAAACCTCACCCTAACCCTTAAACTCAACAAAACCCTGACCCTAACCCTAACCCTAATATGCACTCTAACGCTAACCCTCACCCAAAACCTAACACTCAATTTCACCCAAATCATCAACCGAACCCTTACAATCACATTAACCCTAACCCTAACCCTAATTCTATACCTATCCCTCACCCTAACCTTAACACTAACCCTAACCCTAACCATCACCCTTACCCTAACTTTCACCCTCACCCTAAATAACAACTTAAACCTAAGCATCACCCTAACCCTAACACTCACCCTAAATCTAATACTCACGGTAAACCTCACCCTAACCCTAACACTAACCTTAACCCTCACTCTCACCATAACCCTCACCCTCACCCTTATCCTAACACTAACCCTAACCCTCACCCTAACCCTAACCCTCACCCTAACACTAACCATAACCCTAACACTAACCATAACCCTAATGCTCACAATCACCCTCACCTTCACCCGAACCCTCATCTTCACCAGAACCCTCATTCTCACACTAAACATCAACCTAACCCTAACTTTTACCCTAACCCCGACCTTAACCCTCACCCTAACCCTAACCCTCTGCCTAACCCTCACCCTCAACCTGATCCTCACCCTAACCCTAACCCTAACCCTTAATTAACCCTAAACCTAACCCTCAACCTGACCCTCACCCTAACCCTATCCCTAACCCTCACCCTCACGCTAAACAGTACACTCACACTAACACTCACCCTAAACCTAACCCTCACCCTAACCATCACCCTAACCCTAACAATAACCCTAACCCTCACACTCACCCTAACCCTCACACTAACCTTAAACCATACACTAACCCTAAGTCTAACCCTAACCATAACTGTCACACTAACAATAACCCTCACCCTAACTCTAATCCTACCCCTCACCCTAACCCTCAACCTAAGCCTAAACCTAACCCTATCACTAACCCTCACCCTAACCCTAACCCTAACCCTCACCCTCACCCTAACCCTCATGGTCACCCTAACCCTTACCCACACTCTAAACCTCACCCTAAACCTAACACTAACCCTCACCCTGACCCTCACCCTCAACCTAACACTAAACCTAAGCCTAAGGCTCACCCTAACCCTAACCCTTACCCTAACATTAAACCTAGCCCTCAACCTAACCCTCACCTTAAACCTAACCCTAATCCTAAACCTCAACCTAAACCTAACCCTAACCCTCACCCTAAACCTAATCCTTACCCTAACCCAAACCCCAACACTCACCCTAACGCTAACCCTAAAACTAACCCTCACCCTCACCCTCAACCTAACCCTAACCCTAACCCTAACCCTAATCCTAACCCTCACCCTCACCGTCACCCTCATCCTCAACCTCACCCTCACCCTAACTCTCACTCTCACCCTAACCCTAACCCTAAAGCTAAACCTCACCCTCACACTCACTCTAACCCTAACCCTAACCCTAACAATAACACTAACCCTAACCCTAACCGTAATCCTAACAATAACACTCACCCTAACCCTAACCCTAACAACTACCCTAAACTTAACCCTCAACATCAACCTCACTCTAACACTAATGCTAACCCTAACCCTCACCCTAACCCTTATCCTCACACTAACACTAACCCTATACATAACCCTAACCCTCATACTAACCCTAACCCTCACCTTAAACCTAACCCTACCCCTCCTCCTAACACTCCCCCTAACCCTAACCCTAATGCTTACCCTCACCCTAACCATAATATTAACCCTAACTATCAAACTCACTCTAAGCCTCACTGTCACCCTAAAACTCACCCGAACCCTAACCCTCACACACACCCTAATCCTCAACCTCACCGAACCCTAACCCTCACCCACATCCTAACCCTCATCCTCACCGATCCCTCACCTGAACCCTCACCCGAACCCTCACCCTAACCCACAACCTCAACCTAAACATCGCCCTAACCCTAACCCTCACCCTAATCCCCACCCTAACCCTCACCTTAACCTTAACCCTCAACCTAAACCTCACTCTCAACTTACCCCTCACCCTAACCCTATCCTTCAACCTCACCCTCACCCTCACCCTAAGCCTAACTCTAACTCTAACCCTAATCCTAAACCAAACCTCACCCTAACCCTAAAACTAACCATCACCGGCACCCTCAACCTAACCCTAAACTTAAACCTAACCCTCACCCTAACTCTAACGCTTACCCTGACCCTCACCCTACCCCTAAACCTAACACTCAGCCTAAACCTCATCCTAACCATCAAAGTAACCCTAACCATCACCCTAACACTAACCTAACCCTCACGCTCACCCTCACCCTCACCCTCACGGTCAGCCTAACCCTAACCCTAACCCTAATCCTAACCCTAACCCTCACCCTCACCCTAACCCTCCCCCTAACATTTAACCTCACACTAACCCTAACCCTAAACCTAACCCTAACACTCACACTAACCCTAACTTTCAGCTTAACCCTAAACTTACCCCTCAACCTAACCCTCACCCTAACCCTAATCCTCACCCTAACACTCACCCTGACCCTAGGCCCAACCCTCACCCTTACCCTAACTCTCACAGTTACCCTAAACCCAACCTAACCCTAACCCTAACCAACACCCTCACCCTCACCCAAAACAGAACCCTCAGAATAACCCTCACCCTCACCCTCACCCTAACCCTCATCCTCACCCTAAACCTCAGCCTAACCCTAACCCTCACCCAAACCCTAAACCTTACCCTAACCCTAAACCTAACTCTAACACTAACCCTGACCCTAACCCTCACCCTAACCATCGCCCTAATCATAACGATAACCCTAACCCTTACTTCATACTACACTTAACCCTAACCCTAACCCTCACGCTAACCCTAACCCTAACCCTAACCCTCACCCTAACCCTAAACCTTACCCTAACTCTAACACTAACCCTCACTCTAACATTAACGCTAGCCCTAACCCTCAACCTAACCGTCACCCTATCCCTAACGCTAACCCTAACCCTCACCCTCACCCTAACCTCATCCTAGCACTTAACCTCACAATAAACCTAACCATAACCCTAACCCCAACCCTCACCTTAACAGTAACCCTCACCCTAACCCTAAACCTACCCCTCACCCTAAACCTCACCCTCAATCTAACCCTAAACCTAACCCTCACCTGAAAACTAACACTAACCCGCACATTCACCCTAAAGGTCACCATCACCCTAAATCTTACCCTAAACATAACCCTCACCCATACCCTAACCCTCACTCTCAACCGAACCCTAACCCTCACCCTAACCCTTATCCTCACCTTAAACATCACCCAACCCTACCCCTCATCCTTAATCTAACCCTAACCCTCACCCGAACCCTAACCCTCACACTAACCCTCACCCTCAACTTAAACCTCACCCTAACAATAAGCCTAACCCTTACCTAACCAAAAACCTCACCCTCACCCTCAATCTCACCCTAAAAATTACTCTCAACCTAGCCCTCAACCTAACCCTAACCCTAAACCTAAACCTTACTCTCAACCTCACCCTAGCCCTCAGCCTAACCCTTACCCTAACCCTAACCCTAACACTCACCCTCACCCTCACGCTCACCCAAAACCAAACCCTAATCCTAATCCTAACCCTAACACTCAACCTCACCCTAACACTAAACCTACCTTTAACTTCACACTAACCACAACTCTAACCCTAACCCTAAACGTCACAGTAAACCTAACCCTCAACCTAACCCTAACCCTACTCCTCACACTAAGCCTCAACCTCACCTAACACTAAGCCAAAACCTCAACCTCACCCTAACCCTCACCTTCACCCTAACCCTAACCCTAACCCTAACCCTCACCCTCAACCGAACCCTCATCCTCACCCAAACCCTCACCCTCACCATAAACCTCACCCTAACCTTTATCCTCATACTAACCCTAACTCTAACCCTAACCCTAACCCTCACCCTACCCCTACCCCTAACCCTAACCCACACCTTAAACCTAACCCTAACCCTCACCCTCACCCTCACCCTAACCCTAACCCTAACCCACACCTAAAACCTAACCCTAACCCTCATCCTCACCCTAACCCTCACCGTCACCTTAACCCTCACAATAAACCTAACAATAACCCAAAGAGTAACCCTCCCCCTCACCGGAACACTCATCCTCACTCGAACCCAACCCTCAACCTAACCCTCAGCCTCACACTAAACATCACCATAATCATAACCCTCAAACTAACCCTCACCCCCACCCTAATCGTCACCCTAACCCTAACCCTAATCCTTACCTAACCGAAAACCTCACCCTCACACTCAGCCAAAACCTCACCCTTACCATAGCCCTCACCCTAAATCTAAACCTCACCTTAACCCTAACCCTAAACCTGACCCTCACCCTCACACTAAACCTAACCATAACCCTAAACCTCAGAATAAACCTAACCCTTACCCTTACCCTAACCCTAACCCTCACACTCACCCAAACACTCACCATAAATCTAAACCTAATCCTAACCCTAAACTTCACCCTCACCCTCACCGTCACACTCACCCTAATCCTAAACCTAACCCTAACACTAACCCGAAAGTTTACTCTCACCCTAACCCAAAAAATAACCCTAAACATAACCTTAACCCTAATCCTAACCCTAACCCTAAACCTTATCCTAAACCTAACCCTAAAAGTCACCCTAAACCTAATCCTAACCCTATCACTCACCATCACGCTCACCCTCACCCTGACCCTCATCCTCACCCTCACCCTCACCCTCAGCCTAAACCTAACCCTAAACCTAATCCTAACCCTAACCCTCAACCTCACCCTAACCCTAACCCTAAACCTAACCCTCACTGTGACCGTCACCCTCACCGTCACCTTAACACTCACCTTCAACCTCACCCTCACCCTAAACCTCACCCTCACCCTAAGCAGTACTCTCACCCTAACCCTCACCCTAAACCTAACCATAACATTCATCCTAACACTAACCCATACCCTAACCATAACCATAACCCTTAACCTCACCCTCACCCTAAGCCCCACCTGAACCTGCAACCTCACACTAACCCTAACTCTAACCCTAACCCTACCCCTCACCCTAACCCTCAGCCTAAACCTAATCCTAACCATAAACCTCACCCTCACCCTAACCCTCAACCTCAACCTAACCTTGACCCTCACCCTCACTCTAACCCTCACTCTCCCCCTAACCCTCACCCTAACTCTAACCCTAACCCACAAACGAAATGTCACCCTCACCCGAACCCTCACGCTCACCCGAACCCTCAATCTCACTCCAACACTCAGCCTCACCCTAAAATTCACCATAACCATAAACCCACATTCTAACCCTAACCCTAACTTTCATCCTAACCCTCAACCTAAACCTCACCCTCACACTAATCTTCACCTTAACCCTAACCCTAACCCTTACCTAACCAAAACCCTCACCCTAACCCTCACCCTCACTCTCACCCTAACCCTCACCCTATTCCTAACCCTAACCCTCACCCTAACCCTAACTCTAACCCTCATCCTCACCCTCACCCTCACCCTCACAGTAAACCTAACCCTATCCCTAAACCTCACCCTAACCCTCACCCTAACCCTAATGCTAAACTAAACCTCACCCTAACCCTAACCCTAACCCTAACCCTCAGCCTAACCCTAACCCTTACCCTTACCCTAACTCTAACCCTCTCACTCACCCTAACCCTCACCCTAAACCTAAACCTAATCCTAACACTAAAATTCACCTTCACCCTCACTGTCACACTCTGCCTAACCCTAACCCTAACCCTAATCCTAACCCTAACCCTCACCCTCACCATCAACCTAAACCTAACCCTAACCCTAACCCTAACCCTAAACTTTACTCTCAACCTATACCTAACAATAACCCTAACCCTAACCCTAATCTTAACCCTAACCCTCAACCTAACGCCAAACCTAACGCTATAATTCCCCCTAACCCTAATCCTAACCCTAACACTCACCATCACCCACACCCTCACCCTAACCCTCACCCTCACCCTCACCCTCAGCCTAACCCTAACCCTAACCCTAATCCTAACCCTAACCCTCAACCTCACATTAGCCCTAACCCTAAACCTAAACCTCACCGTAACCATCACCCACACCGTCACCTTAACACTCACCCTCAACCTCACCCTCATCCTAAGCAGTACTCTCACCCTAATCCTCACCCTAACCCTTTTCATAACCCTCATCCTAACTCTAACCCTCACCCTTACCCTCACCCTAACCCTAACCATAACACTTACCCTCACCCTAAACCTAACTCCAACCCTAACCTTCAACCTCAAACTAACCCTAACTCTAAGCCTAACCCTAACCCTCACACTAACACTAACCCTCATCCTAACCATAAATCTACCCCTCACCCTAACCCTCAGCCTAAACCTAACACTAACCCTAAACCTCACCCTCACCCTAACCCTAACCCTTTCCCTCAACCTAACCCTAACCCTCATGCTCACCCTAACCCTCACTTTCACCCTAACCCTCACCCTAACCCTAACCCTAACCAAAAAACTAACCGTCACCCTCACCCGAACTCTCACCATCACCCGAATGCTCAATATCACCCCAACCCTCAGCCTCACCCTAAACATCACCCTAACCCTAACCCTCACTCTAACCCTAACCCTAACCCTCACCCTAACCCTAACCCTCAACCTAAAACTCAACCTCACCATAATCCTCACCCTAACCCTAACTCTAACCCTAACCTAAATGAAACCCTCACCCTCACCCTCACTATCACCCTAACCCTCACCCTAACCCTAACCCTAACCCTCACCCTCAAACTCACCCTCACAGTAACCCTAATCCTAAACCTAACCCTCACCCTAACCCTCACCCTAACACTCACCCTAACCCTCTCCCTAACCCTTATGCTAAACCTAACCCTTACCCTCCCCCTAACCCTCACCCTATCCCTTACCCTCAACCTAAACTTAACCCGAACCCTAAACCTCAGAGTCACCCAAACCCTCACCGTCACCCTAAACCTCATACTTACCCTAAACCTCAGCCACACCCGATCGCTCAACATCACCCGAACCCTAACACTCACCCTAAACCTCACCCATAATCTAAACCTCAGTCTAACCCTAACCGTCACCAAAACCGTAACGCTAACCCTCACCCTAACACTAACCCTGACACAAACCCTCACCCTCAACCTAATCCTCAACCTAAAAATATCCCTAACCCTTACATAACCGAAACACTAACTCTCACCCTCACTCAAAACCTCACCCTCATCCTAGCACTCACACTAACCCTAACCCTAACCCTAACCCTAAACCTCACCCACACTCTCCCCCTCACCCTCAGCCTAACCCTAACCCTGACCATAAACCTAACGCTAACCATCAACCTCACCCCAAACCTAATCATAAACCTAACCCTAACAATAACTCTAACCCTAAACCTACACCTAATCCTATTCCTAACCCTCACTCTATACCTAAACCTAACGCTAAAACTCACCCTAATACCAATTCTAAACCTAACCCTCACTGTAAACCTAACCCTCACGCTAACCCTAACCCTAACACTCACCCTAACCCCAAACCTCACCCTAACCCTAATGCTAACCCTAACACTCACCTTCAACTTAACCCTCACCCTAACCCTCACACGAACCCTAAGCCTACCCTCACACTAACCCTCACCCTAACCCTGACCCTCACCATAACCCAACCCTAACCCTAACCCTCACAACCACCCTCCCCCAAACACTCACCCTAACCCTCACCCTGACCCTAAACATCACCCTAAACCTAACCCTCACCCTCACCCAAACCCTAACCCTCAACCTAATGCTCACCCTTAACCTAATCCTCACCATACCCCTAACCCTAACTCTTACATAACCAAAACCCTCACCCTAATACTCACCCTCAACCTAAACCTCACCCTCACAATAGCCCTCACCCTAACCTTATCTCTCACCCTAAACCTAACACTAAATCTCACCCTCACCCTATACCTAAGCTTAACCCTAAACCTCATCCTATCCATCAACCTAAATCTAACCCTAACCCTAACGCTCACCTTAAACCTCAAACTAACCCGAAACCTCAACCTCAACCTAACCCTCACCCTCACCCTCACCCTCCCCCTAACCCTCACTCTAACCCTTATCCTCACACTAACCGCAACCCTAATCCTAACCCTAACCCTAACATTCACCCTCACTCTCACCCTAAGCCTAACCTTAACCCTAATCCTAACACTAACCCTCAACCGCACACTCACCCTAAACCTAAACCTAACCCTAACCCTAACCCTAACCCTAATGCTCACACTAACCCTAATCCTCACCCTATACCCAACTCTAACCCTAACCCTCACCCTAACACTCACCCTCAACCTAACCCTAATGATAACCCTAACCTGCACCCTCACCCTTATCCTTACCCTCAACCTCATCCCAACCCTCATCCTCACCCTAACCCTAAACCTAACTCTAACCCTCACCCTAACCCTCATCCTAACTTTAACCCTAACCCTAACCCTAAACCTCATTCTATCCCTAACCCTCAAACTCACCCTAACCCTCACCCTAACCCTTACCTTCACCATAACCCTAACCCTAAGCTTAACCCTCACACTAAACCAAAACCTAACCCTCATCCAAACGCTAAAACCTAACACTAAACCTAAACCGCACCCTAACCCTAAACTTCACCCTAAGCCTCAGCCTCAGACTAAACCTATCCCTAACCCTAATCCTAACCCTAACCGACAAACTCAGATTCACCCTAACTCTAACTATAACATTAATCCTAAACCTCCCCCTCTCCCTTACCCTAACCCTAACCCTTACCCTAACCCTAAACCTACCCCTCCCCCTAACCCTCAGACTCACCCTCCCCCTAACCCTCCCCCTCCCCCTATCCCTAACCCTAACTCTCACCCTAAACTTAACCCTAACACTCACCCTAGTCCTCACTGTAAACCTAATCCTAACCCTAACCCTAACCCTCAACCTAACAGTCACCCTAACCCTAAAGCTAATCCTAACCCTCACCCTCACCCTAACCCTCATCCTAACACATATCCTCACACTAAACCTAACCATAAACCTAACTCTAACCCTCACATTAACCCTACACCTCACCCTAACCCAAAACCTACCCCTCACCCTAACACTCACCCTCAACCTAATCTTCACCCTAATCCTAACCCTAACCATTACCTATCTGAAAACCTCACCTTCACCCTCACCGTAACCCTCACCCTCACTCTAGCCCTCACCCTTACCCTAGCCCTCACACAAACCCTAACCCTAAACCTCAAACTCACCCTCATCCTAGCCCTCACCCTCACCATAAACAGTTCGCTAAACCTAACCCTCACCCTAACCATAACTCTAACCCTCACCCTAAACTTTAACAATACACTAACCTTAACTCTATCCCTAACCCTAACCCTCACACTAAACCTAACCCTCACGCTAATCCTCACCCTAACCCTAACCCTAATCCTAACCCTAACTCTCACCCTCACCCTAACCCTCACCTACACCCTAACCCTCACCCTATCCCTAACCCGAACCCACACTCTAACCCTCACCCTCACCCTCAACTTCACCCTCACCCGAATCCTATCCCTCAGCCTCACCCTAAACATCTCCCTAACACGAACCTTCACTCTAACAATAACCCTAACCCTCACCCTAACCCTTACCCTCTACCTAACAATCACCCTCACCCTAATCCTCACCCTCACTCTAACACTAACCCTTACCTAACCAAAAGCCTCACCCTCACCCTCACACTCACCCTAACCCTCACCTTAACCCTAACCCTAAACCTCAGACTGACTCTTAGCCTAAGCCTAAACCTAACCCTCACCCTAACCTAACCATAAACCTATCCCTCACCCTAAACTTCACCCTAACCCTAACGCTATCCCTAACAATTAACCTCACCCTAAACCTCACCCTAACCCTTACCCTCAACCTAACCCTAACACTCAAACTAACCCTAACCCTCACCAAAACCCTAACCCTAACACTCACCCTTACCCTAACCCTCACATTAACCCTCACCCTCAACGTAATCCTCACCCTAACAATAACCCTAACCCTTACCTAAACGAAACCCTCACCCTAAACCTAATCCTCAGCTTCACACTCACCCTCACCCTAAACCTAAACCTAACCCTAACTCTAAACCTCACCCTCAACCTCCCCCTTCCCCGCAGCCTAACCCTAACCCTAACACTAATCCTAACCCTACAACTCACCCTAACACTAATCCTAACCCTAACATTCACCCTAACCCTAACCCTCACTCTAACCCTAGCCCTAACCCACACCCTAAACCCTATCCTCACACTAAACCTCAACCTTTCCCTAACGCTAACCCTAACCCTCACCCTAAACCTAACCCTCACGCTAACCCATGTCCTCACACTAACCCTAACCCTAACCTTAAACTTAACCTTTACCCTCACACTAAACCTCATCCTAACCCTCACCCTAACCATAACCCTACCCCTCACACTAACCCTCACCCTAACCCTAACACTAATACTAACCCTTACCCTAAACCTAACCCTAAGCCTAACCCTCAGCCTCACCCTCAAACTCACCCTAACACTCACCCTCACCCTAACCGTCACCCAAACCTTAACTCTCAACCTAAACCTAACCCTAATCTTCACCCTCACCATAACCCTCAAACTAAACCAAAACCTTGTCCTAATCCTCACCATAACACTAACCCTAAAACTTACCCAACAGAAACCCTCACCCTCACCCTCACCCTTACCATAAACCTCACCCTCCCAAGCCCTCACCCTAAACTTAACCCACACCGTAAACCTAACACTAACCCTCACTCTCACCCTAACCCAAACCCTAACCTTAAACCTCACCCTAACACTCACCCTAATCCTAAACTTCACCCTAACCCTAAACCTCACCTAAACCCGAACCCTAACCCTCACCCTAACCCTAACCCTAATGCTAACCCTCAACCTCAGCCTACCACTCACCCTCACACTCACCCTCACCCTAACCCTCAACTTAACCTTATCCTCACATTAACACTAAACCTAACATTCACCCTCACCCTAACCCTCACCCTAACTCTAACCCTAACCCTAACCCTCACCCTCTACCTCACCCTAACTCTAACCCTAAACTTAATCCTATTTCTAATCCTCACCCTCTCCCTAAATCTAACCCTAACCCCAACCCTATACCTCACCCTCTCCCTCACCCTAACTGTAACCCTAAAATAACCCTCAAACTAAACCTCACCCTCACCTTAATCCTCAGCCTAACCCTAACCCTTACCTAAGTTTCCCTCACCCTCACCCTCAATCTCACCCTAATCCTTACCCTAAACCTAACCCTAACACACACCCTCACCCTCACCTTCAGTCTAACCCTAACCCTAACCCTCACCCTAACCCTCACAATAAACCTAAATCTAACCCAAAACCTAACCCTCAATATAACCCTCACCCTAAACCTAACACTAACCCTAACCCTTATCCTCACTCTAGCTCTCACCCTACCCCTAATCCTACCCCTCACCTTAAACCTCACCCTAATCTTAACCCTAAACTTAATTCTCACCCTAAATCTACCCTAACCCTCACAGTCACCCTAACCCTCACCGACACCCTAACCCTCACCCTAACCGTAACCCTCACCCACACCCTAACGCTCAAACGCACCCGAACCCTAATGCTCACCCTAACACTCACCCTCACCGTAAACCTCACCCTAAGCCCAACCCTCACCAAAACGGTCACCCTAACACTCACCCTAAACCTAACCCTCACACTTATACTCACCCTCAACCTAATCCTCACTCTGAAAATAAAATTAACCCTTACCGAACAGAAACCCTCACCCTCACCATCACCCTCAACCTCACCCTAGCTCTCAGCCTAACCCTAACCCTAATCCTAAAACTACCACTCACCCCCACCCTCACACTAACCCTAACGCTAACCCTACCCTCACCCTCACTATAACCCGAACCCTAACCCATACAATAACCCTAACCCTAACCCTAAAACTCACACTAAACCACATCCTCACCTTAACCACCACCCTAAACCCAACCCTCATTCTAAACCTCACCCTAACCCTCAACCTCAAACTAACCCTCAACCTAAACCTTACCCTCACCTTAATCCTCACCTTCACCCTAACCCTCATCATCACCCTAGCCCTCAACCTAACCCTAAACCTAACCTTCAGCCTCACCTTCAACCTAACCCTAACCCTAACCCTCAGCATCATCTTCAATCTAACCCTATCCCTAACCCTAAACCTGACCCTAACCCAAAAGAAAACCCTATCCCTAACCCGAACCCAAAACCTCACACTCACCCTAACTCTAAAAGTAAACCTTACCCTCACGCTAACCCTCACCCTAACCCTAACGTTATCCCTAACCCTCACACTCACCCTCACCCTCACCCTCACCCTAATCCTCACCCTCAACCTAACCCTAACCCTAACCCACACCCTAACCCTCAAAATAACCCTAAATCTAACCCAAACCCTAACCCTCAATGTAACCCTCACCCTAAACCTAACGCTAATCCTAACCCTTACCCTCAACCTCACTTTCACTCTAAACCTTACCCTCACCCTAACCCTCACGCTAACCCTTACCTCAACCTAACCCTAACCCTAACCCTAACCCTCAAACTTATCCTAACCCTCACCCTAACCCTAACCCTACCCCTCACCCTAAACCTCACCCTAACCTTAACCCTAAACCTAATTCTCACCCTAAATCTAACCCTAACCCTAAACGACACCCTAACCCTCACCCTAACCCTAACCCTCACCCACACCATAACGCTCAGCCTCACCCGAACTCTAACGCTCACCCTAACACTCACCCTCACCCTAAACCTCACCCTAACCCTAACCCTAACAAAAAAGGGAACCCTAACCCTAACCCTTACCCTCAACCTAACCCTCACACTACCCCTCACACTAACCCTCATCCTAACCCTCACCTTCAACCTAAACCTAAACCTAACCCTAACCCTCACCCTAACCCTCACCCTAACCCTAAACCTAACCCTAACCCTAACCCTCACTCTCACCCTAACCCTAACCCTAATCCTCATCCTAACCCTCACCCTCAACCTAATCCTCAACATAATCTTAAACCTAACCCTTACTTAAATGAAACCCTCACACTCAGCCTCACCCTAACCCTCACCCTCACCCTAGCCCTCACCCTAACCTTAATCCTCAACCTAACATTAACTCTCACCCGAACCCTATCACTAACCGTCACCCTCTCCCTAACCCTAACCCTAACCCTAGCTATCACCCTAACCCTAACCCTAACCCTCAACCTAACTCTCACCCTAACCCTAATGCTAACCTTAACCCTCACCCTCACCCTAACCCTCACCCTAACACTTATCCTCACACTAAACCTAACCCTAACCCTCACACTAACCCTAATCCTCACCCTATCCCAAAACCTAATCCTAACTCTCACCCTAACCCTCACTCTGACCCCAACCGTAATGCTAACCCTAACACTCAAACTTACCCTAACCCTCAAACTAACACTTACCATCACCCTAACCCTAAACCTAACCCTCCCCCTATCCCTAACTCTAAACATCACCCTCACCCTAACCCTAAACCTAACCCTAACCCTCTCACTAACCCTCACCCTAACCCTTACGCTAACCCAAAACTTCAACCTCACCCTAAACCTCACCCTAATACTTACCCTCACCGTAACCCTAACCCTAACCCTAATCCTCACCTTAAACCTAACCCTCACTGACACCCTAACATTCAGCCTCATCTGAATCCTTACCCTCACCTTAACACTTACATTACTCTAAACAAAATCCTAAACCTAAACTTCAACATGACCCTCAGCCTCACACTAACGCTAACCCTAACCCTAAACCTCACCCTCATCCTCACCCTAACCCTCACTTCACCCTAAATATCACTCTAACCCTCACCCTAACCTTGACCCTCACGCTAAACAGTACCCTAAACCTAACACTCACCGTAACCCTAAACCTAACCCTCACCCTAAACCTAACCCTCACCATAACCCTCACCCTAACCCTAAACATAACCCTAACCCTCACACTCACCCTAACCCTCTCCCTAAACTTTAACCTCACACTAACCCTAACTCTAACCCAAAACCTCACACTAACACTAACCCTCACCCTAACCCTAATTCTACCCCTCACCCTAACCCTAACTCTAAACCCAAACCTCACCCTAACCCTCACCCTAATTCTCCCCCTCACCTTAGCCCTCATCCTAACACTAACCCTCAACTTAACTCTAACCCTAAACCTCACCCTCACCTTCAACCTAACACTAACCCTAACCCTAAACCTCACCGTTATCCTCACCCTAACCCTAACCCTAAGCCACACCCAAAACCTCACCCTCACCCTCACACTCACCCTCACCCTCACACTCACCCTTACCCGAACCCTCACCTGAATCCTAACACTCAGCCTCACCCTAAACATCAACCTAACCCTTACCCGCACTCTAACCCTAACCCTAACCCTCACCGTAACCCTAACCATCAACCTAACCCTCACCTTCACCCTAGCCCTCAATGTAACTCTAAACCTAACCCTAACCCTAAACCTCCCCCTCCCCCTCTGCCTCCCCCTCCCCCTAACCATAACCCTAATCCTAAAACTACTCCTCACCCCCAACATCACCTTAAATGTTACCCTAACAATAACGCCAACCCTCACCCTCACACTCACCCTAACCCTAACCCTATCAATAACCCTAACCATAAAACTCACCATAACCCTAATCCTAAAACTAACCCTCCCCTCACCCTAACCCTCAAAGAAAACCTAACCCTAACCCTAACCATGAACCTAAACCCTACCCTAACGCTCACCCTCAACCTAAAACTCACCCTAACCCTAACACTCACCCTAACCCTAATTTTAACCCCAACCCTCGCGCTAACCCTAAATTTCACCATCAACCTAACCCTCACCCTAACCATTTTCATCACATTAAACCTAATCCTAAACCTAACCCTAACCCTCACACTAACCATAACCCTCACCCTAACCCTAATCCTACCCCTCACACTAGCCCTGACCCTAAACCTCAACCTAATCCAAACCCTCACCCTAACCCTCACCCTAACCCTAAACCTAATCCTCACCCGAACCCGAACCTGAACCCGAACCTTAACCCTCAACCTCACCCTAAACATCACCCTAATACTAACCCTCACCGTAATCCTAACACTCACCCTCACCCTTAACCTAACCCTCAAACTAACACTCACCCTCACACTGATCCTCACCATAACCCTAACCCTGAACCTTACCTTACTGAAACACTCACCCTCACCCTGACCCTAATCCTCACCCTCACCCTAGCCCTCACCTTAAACTTAACCCTCACCCTAACCCTAAGACTAACCCTCACCCTCACCCTAAAACTAACCCTAATCCTAACCCTCAAACTAAACCTCACCCAAACACTAACCCTAACCCTAACCCTCACCCTAACCCTCACCCTAACCATAACCCTAACCCTAACCCTCAACCAAACCCTCACCCTAAACCTAAACCTCACCCTAACCCTAATGCTAACCATTAACCTAACGCTAACCCTAACCATCATCCTCAAACTAACCCTCACCCTAACCCTTATCCTCACACTAACCCTAAACCTAAACCTAACCCTAGCACTCACCCTCACCGTAACCCTCACCGTCACCTTAACCCTCACAATAAACCTAACACTAACCCACACACTAACCCCCCCCACCCGAACCCTCATCCTCACCTGAACCCTCAGCCTCACCCTAAACATCACCCTAACCCTAACCCTCAAACTATCCCTCACCCCCACCCTAATCGGCACCCTAACCCAAACCTCACACTCACCCTAAACCTCACCCAAAATCTAAACCGAATCCTAACCCTAAACTTCAACCTCACCCTCTCCGTCACCCTCAGGTAACCCTAACCCTAACCCTAATCCTAACCCTAACGCTAACCCTAAACTTTACTCTCACCCTAACTAACCCTAACAATAACACTAAACCTAACCCTAACCCTAATCCTAAACGTAACCCTAAACCTTATCCTAAACCTAACCCTAAAAGTCAACCTAACCCTAATCCTAACGCTAACACTCACCCTCACCCTCACCCTAACCTTAAACCTAACCCTAACCCTAACCCTAAACTTTACTCTCAACCTAAACCTAACAATAACCCTAACCCTAACCCTAACCCTAATCCTAAACCTAACCCTCAACCTAACTATAAACCTAACGCTAAAATTCACACTAACCCTAATCCTAACCCTAACACTCACCATCACCCACACCCTCAACCTAACCCTCACCCTCACCCTCACCCTCAGTTTAAACCTAACCCTAACCCTACCCTCAACCTCACCCTAACCCTAACCTTAACTTAACCCTCACCGTCACCATCACCCTCACCGTCACCTTAAGTGTCACCCTCAACCTCACCCTCACCTTAAGGAGTACTCTCACACTTCCCCTCACCCTAAGCAGTACTCTCACCCTAAACCTCACCCTAACCCTTACCATAACACTCACCCTAACCCTAACCCTCACCCTAACCCTCACCCTAACCCTAACCATAACACTTACCCTAACCCTAACCCTAATCCCCAACCTAACCTTCAAGCTCAAACTAACCCTAACTCTAACCTTAACCCTAACCCTCCCACAAACACTAACCCTCAACATAACCTTAACCCTACCCCTCACCCTAACCCTCAGCATAAACCAAACCCTAACCCTAAACCTCAGTCTCACGCTAACGCTAACCCTCACCCTAACACTAACCCTCACACAAACTCTCAAACTCAACCTAATCCTCACTCTAAAAATATTCCTAACCCTTACCTAACCGAAACACTTACTCTCACCCTCACCCTCACCAAAAACCTCACCCTCATCCTAGCACTCACACTAACCCTAACCCTCACCAACACGCTCCCCCTCCCCCTAAGCCTAAACCTAACCCTGCCACTAAACCTAACGCTAACCCTCACCATCACCCCAACCCTAACTCTAAACCTAACCCTAACAATAACCCTAACCCTAAACCTAAACCTAATCCTATCCCGAACCCTCACTCTATACCTAAACTTAACGCTATAACTCACCCTAACACCAATTCTAAACTTAAACCTCACCCTAAACCAACCCTCACCCTAACCCTAACCCTAACACTCACCCTAAAACTAAACCTCACACTAACCCTAACGCTAACCCTAACCCTCACCCTCAACTTAACCCTCACACTAACCCTTATCCTCACACTAACACTAACCCTAACCCTAACCCTCACACTAACCCTAACCCTCACCCGAACCCTAAATCTACCCCTCACACTAACCCTCACCCTAACTCTGACCCTAATGCTAACCCTCACCATAACCCAACCCTAACCCTAACCCTCACACCCACCCTCTCCTGAACCCTCACCCTAACCCTCACCCTCACCATAAACATCACCCTAAACCTAACCCTCACCCTAACCCTAGCCCTAACCCTAACCCTAACGTTTAACCTAATGCTCACCCTCAGCCTAATCCTCAACATACCCCTAACCCTAACTCTTACATAACCGAAACCGTCATCCTCAAACTCACCCTCACCCTAACCCTCACCCTCACAATAGCCCTCACCCTAACCTTAACTCTTTCCCTAAAACTAACACTAACTCTCACCCTCAACCTAAACCTATGCTTAACTCTAAACCTCATCCTATCCATCAACCTAAAAATAACCCTAAGCCTAAAGCTCACCGTAAACCTCAAACTAACCCTAACCCACAACCTCACCCTAACCCGCACCCTCACTCTCAGCCTCACCCTAACCCTCAACCTAACCCTGATCCTCACACTAACTGTAACCCAATTCTGACCCTAAACCTAACATTCACCCTCACTCTCAACCTAACCCTAAACTTAACCCTAATCGTAACACTAACCCTCAACCGCACACTCACCTTAACTCTAACCCTAACCCTAACCATCACTCTCACCCTCACCCTAAACCTAAACCTAACGCTAACCCTAACCCTAACTCTAACGCTCACACTAACCCTAATCCTCACCCTATTCCCAACTCTAACCCTAAACCTCACCGTACACCTACCCCTCACCCAAACCTTTATCCTCACACTAAAACTAACCCTAACTTTAACCTTAACCCTCACACTAACCCTCACCCTCACACTAAAACTAACCCTAAACCTCACACTAACCCTCACAATAAACCTAACCTTAATACTAACCCTCACCCTAAACCTAACCCTAAGCTTAACCCTCACCCTCACCCTCAATCTCACCCTAACTCTCACCCTCACACTAAACATCACCCAAACCCTAACTCTCACTCTAAACCTAACCGTAAACCTCACCCTCACCATAACCCTCAAACTAAACCAAAACCACATCCTAATCCTCACCATATCACTAACCCTAACCCTTACCTAACAGAAACAATCACACTCACACTCACACTAACCCTAATACCAACCTTCATCCTCAAGCTAACCCTCACCCTAACGCTTACCCTCACCCTAACCACCACCCAAACCCTAACCCTAACCCTAAACCTAACCCTAAAACTCACCCTATCCCTAACCTTCAAACTCACCCTAACCCTCACCCTAACCCTTACCCTCACCCTAACTCTAACCCTAACACTAAGCTTAACACTCACACTAAACCAAAACCTAACCCTCAGCCTAACCCTCATCCAAACCCTAACCCTAACCCTAACCCTAACCCTAAACCTAAACTGCACCCTAACACTAAACCTCACCCTAAGCCTCAGCCTCAGCCTAACCCTACCCCTAACCCTAATCCTAACCCTAACCCACAACCTCAGATTCACCCTAACTCTAACCATAACATTAATACTAAACCTTACCCTCACCCTCACACTAACCCTAACCCAAATTCTCACCCTAAACCTCAGCCTAACCCTAACGTTAACCCTAACACTCACCCTCACCCTAAACCTCAGCCTAACCATTAAACTCACCAAAACCTTGACCATAACCCTAACCCTAATATGCACCCTAAGGCTAAACCTCACCCAAACGCTAACACTCAAGGTCAACCGAATCCTCAACCGAACACTTACACACAACCTAACCCTAACCCTAACCCTAATCCTATATCTATTACTCACCCTAACCTTAACCCTAACCCTAACCCTAACCATCACCATCACCCTAACATTCAACTTCACCCTAAATATCACCCTAAAGCTAACCCTCACCGCAACCCTAACCCTAACACTCACCCTCACCCACACTCTAAACCTCACCCTTAACCTAAGCATAACCCTAACCCTCACCCTCACCCTCAACCTAACCCAAAACCTAACCCTAACCCTCACCCTAACCCTAACCCTTAACCTAACGCTAAACCTACCCCTCACCCTAAACCTCACCCTTACCCTAACACTAACCCTAACCCTCACCCGAAACCTAACCCTAACCCTAAACCTCAACTTATCCCTAAACCAAAACTTCACCATAACCCTAACCCTAAACCTAACCGTCACCCTCACCCAAACCCTCATCCTCACCCTAAACCTCCCGGTCACCCTAAACATCACCCTAACTCTAACCCTCACCATACACCTAACCCTAACACTCACCCTAATCCTCACCATAACCCTAACCCTAACCCTAACCCTAACCCTCAACCTAACCGTCACCCTATCCCTAACGCAAACCCTAACCCTCACCCTCACCCTAAATCTCATCCTAAAATTTACCCTCACTCTATACCTAACCCTAACCCTAACCCGAACATACACATTAACCCTACCCCTCACCCTAACCCTAAACTTACCCCTCACCCTAAACCTCACCCTCACCCTAACCCCAAACCTAACCCTCAACCGAAACCTAACACTAACCCGTACACGCACCCTAACGCTCACCGTCACACTAAACCTCACCCACACCCTAACCCTCACTCTCAACCGAACCCTAACCCTCACCCTAACCGTAACCCTCATTCTCACCCTAAACAACACCCTAACCCTCACAATAACCCCTACCCTAATCCTCACCCTAACCCTATCCTCAACCTAACACTCATCGTCAACCTAATCTTCACTCTAATCCTAACCCTAACCATTACCTAACCAAAAACCTCACCCTCACCGTCACCGTAAGCCTCAAACTCACCCTAGCCCTCACCCTTACCCTAGCCCTCTCCCAAACCCTAACCCTAACCCTCAACATCACCCTCACCCTTACCCTCACCCTCACCTTAAAAAGTTCCCTAACCCTAACCCTCACCCTAACCATAACCCTAACCCTCAACCCAAACCTAACCCTAAGCCTAACCCTAAGGATAACCCTACCCAAACCCTCACCCTAACCTTTAACCATACACTAACATTGACTCTATCCCTAACCCTAACCCTCACACTAAACCTAACCCTCACCCTAACCCTATACCTAACCCTCTCCATAATCCTCACCCTAACCTAACCCTAACACTAACCCTAGCCCTCACCCTAATCCTAACCCTCACCCTCACCCTAACCCTCAACGACACCCTAACCCTCACCCTAACCCTAACCTGAACCCACACTCTAACCCTCAGCCTCACCCGAACCCGAACCCGAACCCTATCCCTCAGCCTGACCCTAAACATCACCCTAACCCCAACCCTCACTCTAACAATAACCCTAACCCTCACCCAAACCCTAGCCCTAAACCTCAACCTCACCCTCACCCTTACCCTCACCCTCACCTTAAACAGTTCCCTAACCCTAACCCCCACCCTAACCATAACCCCAAACCTCACCCCAAACCTAACCCCACCTTAACCCTAAGGAGGACCCTACCCAAACCCTCACCCTAACCTTTAACCATACACTAACATTAACTCTATCCCTAACCCTAAACCTCACACTAAACCTAACCCTCACCCTAACCCTAAACCTAACCCTCACCCTAATCCTCACCCTAACACTAACCCTAAACCTAACCCTAGCCCTCACCCTAACCCAAACCCTAACCCTCACCCTAACCCTCACCGATACCCTAACCCTCACCCTCACCCTAACCCGAACCCACACTCTAACCCTCACCCGAACCCGAACCCGAACACAAACCCGAACCCTATCCCTCAGCCTGACCCTAAACATCACCCTAACCCTAACCATCACTCTAACAATAACCCTAACCCTCACCCTAACCCTTACCCTCAACCAAACCCTCACCCTCACCCTAATCCTCACCCTCACACTAACGCTAACCAATACCTAACCGAAAGCCTCAGTCTCACCCTCACTCTCACCCTAACCCTCACCCTAAACCTAACCCTAAACCTCAGACACACTCTCAGCCTAAGCTTAACCCTATCCCTCACCCTAACATCACCCTAACCCTAACACTAACCCTAACCATTACCCTCACACTAAACCTCACCCTAAACCTTACCCTCAACCTAACCCTAAACCTAACACGCACACTAACCCTAACCCTCACCATAACCCTAACCCTACATGTCACCCTAACCCTCACCATAACCCTAACCCTAACACTCACCATAAACCTAACCCTAAACCTCAGTCACCCTAACCCTCGCCGTCACTCTGAACCTCACCATAACCCTAACCCTCACCCACAGCCTAACGCTCAAACTCACCCTCACCCTAACACTCACCCTAAACCTCAATCTAACCCTAACCCTCACCAAAACCCTCACCCTAACAATCACCCTTACCCTAACATTCACACTAAACCTCACCCTCAACCTAATCCTCACCCTAACAATAACCCGAACCCTTACCTAAATGAAACCCTCACCCTCACCCTAAACCTCAGCCTCACACTCACCCACACCCAAAACCTAAACTTAACCCTAACCCTAACCCTCACCCTCAACCTCCCCCTACCCCGCAGCCTAACCCTTACCCTAACACTAATCGTAAACCTAACCCTCACCCCAACCCTGACCCTAAACCACCCTCACCCTCACCCTAACCCTAACCCTAAAACTCGCCCTAACACTAATCCTAACCCTAACACTCAACCTAATCCTAACCCCCACTCTAACCCTAACCCTAACCCTCTCCCTAAACCTAATCCTCACCCTAAAGCTAACCCTAACCCTAATGCTAACCCTAACCTTCACCTTAAACCTAACCCTCACCCTAACCCTTATCCTCACACTAACCCTAACCCTAACCTTAACCCTCACACTAACCCTCACCCTCACCCTCACCCTAACTCTAACCCTAACCCTCACACTAATGCTCACCCTAACCCTAACCCTAATAGTAAGCCTCACCTTAAACCTAACCCTAAGCCTAACCCTCACCCTAACCCTCAAACTAAACCAAAACCTCATCCTAATCCACACCATAACACTAACCCTAACCCTTACCTAACAGAAACCCTCACCCTCACCCTCACCCTCACCATAAACCTCACCCTCACCCAAGCCCTCACCCGAAACTTAACCCTCACCGTAAACCTAACACTAACCGTCACTCTCACCCTAACTCAAACCCTAAACCTAACACTCACCCTAACCCTAAACCTCACCCTAACCCTAACCCTTACACTCACACTAACCTTAAACCTAACCCTAATCCTCCCACTAACCCTAACCCTAACCCTAAACCTCAAACTCACCCTAACCCTCACTGTCACCCTAACCCTCACTCTAAACCTAACCCTCACCCAAACCCTAACGCTCACCCTAACCCGAGCATGTAACCTCACCCTAACCATCACCCTCAACCTAAATATCACCCTAACCGTAACCCTCACCCTAAAACTAAACATAAACCTCACCCTCACACTAACCTTAACCGTAACCCTAACCCTAAACCTAACCCTCATTGTAACCCTCACCCTAACACTCAGGCTAACCATAACCCTCACTCTCACCCTAACAATCACCCTAAAACTTACTCTCCCCCTAAACTTAAGCCGAACCCAAACGCTCACACTAAACCTAACCCTGACCATAACAATAATGCTAACCCTACCCCTCACCCTAACCCTAACCCTAACCCTAATCCTAAACTTAACTCTAGCCCTCAACATCACGCTAGCCCTCACCTTAACCCTAAACCTAACACTAACCATACAACTAACCCTAAAACTAACTCTAACCCTCACCCTCACCCTCACCATTACCCTCACCCTAACCCTCACCCTCACCCTACCCTAACCCTAAACCTTACGCTCACCCTAACAATAACCCAAAACCTAACTCTAACCCTCACCCTCACCCTAAGCCTAACCTGAACCCTAACTCTAAAGCTATCCCTAAACCTCACCCTCACGCTAAACCTCATCCTAACCCTTTTGCTCATCATAACTCTAACCCTAACCCTAACCCTAACACTCACATTAACCCTAACCCTCACTCTAACCTTAACCCTAACACTCAACTTCACCCTAAACCTCACTCTCACCCTAACCCTAACCCTAACCCTAACCCTAATCCTCATCTACACCCTCACACTCACTTTCACCCTCACCCTCACCCTAACCCTCACCTCAACCTAAACATCACCCTAACACTAACCCTCACCCTAACCCTAACCCTAACCTCACCTTAACCCTAACCCTCACCTTAAACCTGACCCTCACCCTAACCTTCACCGTAACCGTCACCCTCACCATAGCCCTCATCCTAAAACCTTCACACTAACCCTCATCCTCCCCTGAACCCTAACCCTAAAAATCAGCCTAACCCTCATCCTAAACCTAACCCTAACCCTAACCCTCACCCTAATCTTAACCCTAACCCTAATCCTAACGCTCAACCTAACCAGAACCCTCACCCTCAAACTTAAGCTCAACCTCAATCTAACCCTAACCCTAACCCTAATTCAAAACTTCACCCTCACCCTCACCCTAACTCTAAAGCTAACCCTAAGCAATACTCTCACACTAACACTAACCCTGTCCCTAAACCTCACCCTAACCCTAACCCTAATCCTAAACCTAACCCTCACCCTCAACCTAACCTTACCCTCAACCTATTCCTAAGCCTAACCCTCAGCCTAACCCTCATCCTAACCATAAACCTCACCCTAACCTTAACCCTAAACCTAACTCTCACCCAAACCCTAACGCTCACCCTGACCCTCAACCTCACCGTCAATCTCACCCTAACCATAACCCTAAATCTCACAATAAACCTAAATCTGACCCTCACCCTCACCATCACCCCAAGCCTAACCCTATAACTAAACCTAATCCTAAACCTAAATCTCACCCTCACCCTCACCCTAAACCTAAATCTCACACTAACCCTAACCATAACCCTAGCCCTCACCCTAACCCTTACCCTCACCATCACCTCAAACCTAACCCTCAACCTAAACCTAAACCTAAACCTAACCCTCACCCTCACCCTCAATCTAACCCTAACCCTAACCCTAACACTCACCCAAACCCTAAACCGAGACCAAATGCTATCCCTAACCCTCCCCTCACCCTAAACCTCATTCTAACCGTTACGTTTACCCTAACCCTCACCCTCACCCTAACCCTAACTCTAACACTAAACCTCACCCTAATCCTGGCCCTAAACCTAAACCTAAACCTAACCCTCACCGTAACTCTCACTCTAACCCTCAAACTAAACCTAACCTTCACCCTCACGCTAACCCTCACCCTAAACCTTACCATCACCCTAACAATAACAGTAAACCTAACTCTAACACTCACACTCATCCAAAGCCTAACGTAAACCCTAACCCTCACCCTCACCCTCACCCTAACTCTAACGCTTTCCCTAAAACTCACCCTCACCCTAAACCTCATCCTAACCCTTACCCTCATCCTAACAATACCCTCATCATAACCCTAACCCTAACCATAACCTTAGCCCTCACCCTCACCCTAACCCTTACTGTCACCTTAATCCTCACTCTAAACCTAACCGCCACCCACACCCTAAAACTCACCCAAACCCGAACCAGAACCCTCACCCTAGCCCTACCCTAAACCTCACCCTATACCTAAACCTCACCCTAAACCTAACTCTATCCATCACCCTCATACTAACCCTAACCCTCACCTTAACCCTCACCCTAACGCTAAGGCTAACCCTAACCCTCACATAAACCCTAACCCTCACCCTAACTCTAAACCTACCCCTCACATTACCACTCACCCTCACTCCAACCCTAACCCTAAACTTCTCTTTCACCCTAACTCTCACCGTCACCCTAAATATTACCCCAACCCTAAACCTCACCTACACCCTCACCCTCACCCTAACCCTCACCCTAACCCTAACCTGAATCCTATCATAACCCTAACCCTCACCTTAAACCTCACCTTCACCGTAATCCACACACTAACCCTATCCCTAAGTCTTTCCTAACCTACACACTCACCGTCACCCTAAACCTCACCCTAACCCTAACCCTCATATTAGCCCTCACCCTAAAACTAACCCTAACCCTAACCCTCACCCTCAACCTCACCCCCAACTTCAGGCTAACCCTAATCCTAACCCTAACCCTAACCCTCACCCTCACCCTCACATAACCATAACCCTAATCCTAACTCTAATGCTAAAACTAGCCCTGACTCTCACCCTAACCCTAATCCTAACCCTAACCTTCACCCTAACCCTAATACTAACCCTAAACCTCTACCTCAACCTAACCGTCACCCTAACCCTTACCCACACCCTCAACCTCAGCCTAACCCTAAATCTAACCCTAACCCTGAACCTCACCCTTACCCTCACCCTAACCCTAACCCTAAGCCTAAACCTCAGCCTAACCCTCACCCTAAACCTAACCCTTAACCTAATCCTCTTCCTATCCCTAACCCTAACCCTAACCCTTACCCTAACCCTCAGCCTCACCATAACCCAAATGCTAACATTAACCCTCAACCAAATCCTAACACTCAACCTAACCCTTACCCTCACCCTAACCCTAACCCTAACCCTAACCCTCACACTAAACCTAACTCTTACCCTAAAAATAACGCTAACCATACCACTCACGCTAACACTGACCATAACAATAAACCTCACCCTAATACTAATCTTAAACCTAGCCCTCAGCCTCACCCTAGACCTCACCTTAATTCTAAACCTAACACTAACCATAAAATTAACCCTAACCATAACTCTCACCCTCACCCTCATGCTCACCATCAACCTCAACATAACCCTCACCCTCACCCTCTCCCTAAACCTAACCATAACCCGAACCCTCACCCTAAAACTAACTCTGAACCTCACCCTCACGCTAACCCTACGGCTAACCCTAAACCTAAGCCTAAACCTAAACCTAACCCTAAACCTCACCCTCACACTAAACCTAAACCTCACCCTAACCCTAACCCTAGCCCTCACCCTAACCGTTAACCTCACTGTCACTCTAACCTTCACATTAACCCTAACACTCACCCTAACCCTAACCCTATCCATCACCCTCACCCTCACCCTAAACCTAACCCTAACCCTCACCCTAACCCTAACTCTAACCCTAATCCTACACCTCAACATAACCCTCACACTCAACCTAACCCTAACGGTTACCCTACCCCTCACCCTAATATTAACCCTAACCCTAAAGCTATCCCAAACATTCACCATCAACCTAACCCTCACTCTAAGCCTTACCCTCACCCTAAACCTAACCCTAACCCTAAACCTAAACCTCACCCTAAACCTAACCCTAACCCTATGCCTCACCCTAACTCTTACCCTCACCGTCACTCTAACCCTCTCCCTAACCATCAAACTCACCCTAACCCTAACACTAACCCTCACCCTCACCCTCACCCAAACCCTAAACCTAACCCTAATCCTCACCCTAACCCTAACCCTAACCATAATTCTCAACATAACCCTCACCCTCACCCTAACCGTAACCCTAACCCTCACTCTAACCCTAACCCTAACCTTAATGCTATCCTTCACCCTCACCCTCACCCTAAATCTCAGTCTAACCCTTACCCTCACCCTAACTCTAACCCTAACCCTTAAACTAAACCTCACCCTAACCCTTAGCCTAAACCTAAACCTAACCCTAACCCTCAACCTAAGGCTCACTCTAACCCTCACCCTAACCCTAACACTCACTGTCACCCTAACCCTCACCCTAAACCTTTCGGTCACCCTAATCCTAACCCTAACCCTAAGCTTAACCATCACACTAACCCTATCCCTCCCTCTAACCCTAACCCTAACCTTCAGCCAAACCATCTTCCTAACCATAACCCTAAGCCTAACCTGAACCCTAACCCTCACCCTCAACCTCACCCTAACTCTAACACTATCCCTAAACCTCACCCTCACCCTAAACCTCATCCTAACACTTACCCTCACCGTAACCCTAACCTAACCCTAATCCTCAACACAACCCTAAACCTCACCTTCACCCTAACCATCACCGTCACCTTAACCCTCACCCTTACCCTTACAGTCACCCACACCCTAAAACTCACCCTCACACAAACCCTCATAGTAACACTAACCCTCAACTTAACCCTCACCCTAACCCTCACCCTAACCTTAATGCTAACCCTAACCCTCACACTCACAATAAACCTCACCCTAACACTTACCCGCACCCTAACCCTAACCGTAAGCATAACCCTCACACAAAACCTAACCCTCACCCTAAACCCTCAGCCAAACCCTCTTACTAACCCTAACCCTAACCCTCAACCTAACCCTAGCCCTAACCCTCAACCTAACTCTAACCCTACCCCTAACCTTAACCCTGACCCATACCCTAACTCCAACACTATACCTAACCCTCAAACTAACATTAACCCTCACAATTACCCTAACACTAACCCTCACCCTAACCCTAAACCTCACACTCACCCTCACACTCATCCTCAGCCTACCCCTAAACCTAACCCTAATACTAAACCTAACCCTCACACTCACCCTCACCCTAACTCTAACCCTAACCCTAACCCAGACCCTCACACTAACTCCAACACTATACCTAACCCTCAAACTAACATTAACCCTCACAATTTCCCTAACCCTAACCCTCACCCTAACCCTAACACTAAACCTAATGCTATCCCTAACCCTCACCCTCACCCTAACCCTAACACTAACACTAAACCTCACCCTAACCCTCAACCTAACGCTAAACCTAAACCTAACCCTCACCTTAACGCTCACCCCAACCCTCAACTTAACCCTAACTCTCACCCTAACCCTAACCCTTACCCTAAAACTTACCCTCACCTTAACACTAACCCTAACACTAACCCTAACACTAACTCTAACCCTCACCCTCACCCTAAGCCTTACATGAACTCTAACCCTCACCCTAAATCTAACGCTATCTCTAAACCTCACCCTCACCCTAAACCTCATTCTAACCACTACGGTCACCATAACCATAACCCTAAACCTAATCCTAATCCTCACCGCAACCCTAACCCTCACCCTCACTCTAACCCTCACTGTCACCTTAAAGCTCACCCTAACCCTAACCGTCACCCACACTCTAAAACTCACCCTCACCTAAACCCTCACACTCACCCTAACCTTACCCTAAACCTCAACCTCCCCCTCCCCCTCAACCTTATTGTAAACTTTGCCCTCACCAAAACATTACCCATAAACCTAACCCTAATCCTCACCACAACCCTAACCCTCAACCTCACCCAAACCCTCACTGTCACCTTAACCCTCAACCTAACCCTAACCGTCACACACACCCTAAAACTCACCCTCACCCTCAATCTCACCCTCATCATAACCTTACCATAAACCTCAACCTAAAACTAACCCGCACCCTAAACCTAACTCTTACCCTCATCCTCATACTAACCCTAACCCTCACCTTAACCCTCACCCTAACCCTCACCCTAAATCTAACGCTAACCCTAACCCTCAATCTCAAACTAAACCCCACCTTAACACTTATGCTCACACTAAACCGAACCCTAACCCAAACTCTCACATTAACCCTAACACTCAAGCTAACCCTAAACTTACCCCTCACCTTAACCCTAACCCTAACCCTCACACTAACCCTAACCCTAATCCTCACATTGACCCTAACCCTCACTATCATCCTCACCTAACCATCACTCTAACCCTTACCCTCACCCTAAACCTCACCCTAAACCTAACACTAACACTAACACTAAACCTGACTCTAACCCTCACCCTAACCCTCAACCTAAACCTAATCCTCACCCTAATGCTCACCCTAACCCGCAACCTAACCAAAATCCTCAGCCTCACACTCACCCTAACCCTCACCCTAAACTTTACCCTCACCATAACCCTAACCCTTACCCCAACCCTCAGCCAAACCCTCTTACTAACCCTAACCCTACCCCTAACCCTAAACCTAATCCTAATCCTAACCCTCACCCCCACCCTAACCCTAACCCTCATCCTAACCCTAACCCTAACCCTCAGGCTAACCCTCATCCTAACCCTAACCCTAAACCTCATTTTAACCTTAACACTAACCCTAACCCTCACCCTCACCTTCAACCTCACCATCACCCTCACCATTACCCTCACCCTAACCTTCAACCTCACCCTCACAATAACCAAAAAACATAAGCCTAACCCTCACCCTAAACCTAACTTTGACCCTCACACTCACCCTCACCCTAAGCCTAACCCTACACCTAAGCCTAATCCTAAACCAATCCATCACACTCACCCCAACCCCAACCCTAAACCTAAACCTCTCCCTAACCCTAACCCTATCCCTAGCCCTCACCCTTACCCTTACCCACACCTCACCCTAACTCTAACCCTCACCCTAAACCTTACACTCACCCTAACCCTAATGCTAACCCTCACCCTCACCCTCATCCTAAGCCTAAACTTAACCCTCACCCTACACCAAACCTAACCCTAAGGCTAACCCTAATCCTCACCCTCACCCTAACCCTAACCCTAACCCTTACATTCCCCAGAACCCTAACCCTAGCCGTCAGCCTAAACCTCATCCTAAACCTAACCCTAACCTTAATCCTCACCCTAACCTTAACCCTAAACATAACCCTATCCCTGACCCTCAGCCTAACCCTCACCCTCACCCTCAACCTAAACCTCAGCCTAACCGTAAACCTAACACTTATTCAAACCCTAACCCGCACCCTCAACCTAATTCTAATCCTAACCCTAACCAAAACTCTCACCCTAACCATAAACCTAACCCTATGCCTAATCCTCACCCTAACCCTAACCCTAATCCTAAACCTAACCCTCACCCTCACTCTAACCCTTACCCTCACACTAACCCTAAGCCTAACCCTCAGACTAAACCTCATCTTAACACTAACCCTAACCCTAACCCTCACCCTAACATTAACCCTAACCCTAAGGCTCACTCAAACCCTAGCCCTCACCCTCACCCTCAAACTCACCATCACCCTCACCCTAAGCCTCACCCTCACCCCCACCCTAACCCTAACCATAACCCTAATCCTCACCCTCACCCTCACCCTCACCTTATCCCTTACCCTCATGCTAACCCTAAGCCTAACCTGAACCCTAACCCTCACCCTAACTCTAACCATATCCTTAAACCTCACCCTCACCCTAAACCTCATCTTAACCCTTACTGTCACCATAAACCTAACGTAAACCTAACCCTAAACCTAATCCTAACCAAAACCCTAGCCCTCACCCTCACCCTAACCCTCACCATCACCTTAACCCTCTCTCTAACCCTAACCGCCACCCACACCCTAAAACTCACCCTAAGCCGAACCTTCACCCTCACCTTAACCCTACCCTAAACCTCACCCTAACCCTAACACTCAACTTAAACGTAACTCTAAGCCTCACCCTCATACTAACCCTAGCCCTCACCTTAACCCTCACCCTAACACTAAAGCTCACCCTAAGCGTCAGTCTAACCCTATCCCTCACCCTAACCTTAACCCTAAAGCTCACCCTAATGCTCATCCTCACCCTAACACTCACCCTCACCCTAAACATCACCCTAACCCTAACCCTCACCCTAACCTTAACTTTAATCCTCACATAACACTATCCCTCACCTTAAACCTCACCCTCACCCTAATCCTCACCCTAAATCTAACCCTAAGCCTTTCCTAACTGAAACCCTCCCCTCACCCTGACCCTCAACCTATCCCTCACCCTCACCCTAGCCCTCACCCTAAAACTAACCCTAACCATAACCCTCACCCTCAACCTCACCACCAACTTCAGCCTAACCCTACCCCTAAACCTAACCCTGAACCTAACCCTAACCCTCACCCTCACCTCACCCTAACCCTAATCCTAACACTAACACTAAAGCGAACACTAGCCTTCACCCCAACCCTAACCCTAATCCTAACCCTAACCCTCACCCTAAACCTAATACTAACCCTAAACCTAAACATCACCCAAACTCTCACCGCAACCATTACCCTAACTCTCAACCTCAAACTAACACTAATCCTAACCCTAACTCTAACCCTCACCCTAACCCTCACCCTAACCCTAACCCTAACACTACGCCTCAGCTTAAACCTCACCCTATATCTAACCCTAACCCTAATCCTCACAGTATAGCTAACCCTAATCCTCACTCTCACCCAAAACGTCCCCCACACCGTATCCCTAATGCTAAGAAATAAACCTCAACCTCAACCTGAACCTCGCCCTAACCCTTACCCTCATCTTAACCCTATCTCTCACCTTCCCCCTAAGCTTAAACCTAACCCTAACCCTAATCCTCACACTAACCCTAACTCTCATCCTATACCTAACCGTATATGTCTTCCTAATGCGAACTTGAACCTAACTCTAACCCTAAACCACAACCCAAACCTAACACTAACCCTCACCCTAATCCTCACCCTAAACCTAAGCCTAACCTTAACCCTCACATTACAAGCATCCTTACCATTACCCTCCCCCGAACCCCAACCCTAACCTTAACCCTCAGCCTAAACCTCATCCTAACCCTAACCCTAACCCTAAGCCTCACCCTAACCGTAACCCGAACCCTAACCCTAATCCTCACACTAACCCTAACCCTCACCCTAAACCTAACCGTACACATCACTCTAACCCTAACTTTAACCTAACCCTAACCCTAACCTTCACCCTAACCCTTACCCTAAACCTAAACCTCAAATTCACCCTAACCCTGACCGTCACCCTAACCCTCACTCTAACCGTAAACCTCAGCCACACCTTAACCCTCACCCTAACCACCCTAATCCTAACCCTAACCCTAACCCTTACCCTCACCCTAACCCTAACCCTAACCCAAATCTAAACCTCACCCTAACCCTAACCCTAACCCTAACCCTCACCCTAAACCTTACCCTCACTGTCACTCTAAACCTCACCCTAACCATAACCCTCATCCTAAAACTAACCCTAACCCTACCCCTCACCCTAACACTAACCCTAACCGTAACCCCAACCCTCAACATAACCCTCAACCTCACACTCACCTTAACCCTAACCATAACCCTAAACCTCACGCTAACCATAACCTTAACCCTAATGCTATCCTTTACACTCACCCTCACCCTAAATCTCACTCTAAACCTTATCCTCACCCTAACCCTAACACTAACCCTAAAACTAAACCTCAACCGAACCCTCACCTTAACCCAAAACCTAACCCTAACCCTCAACCTAACGCTCACCCTAACCCTCACCCTACCCCTAACACTCACCGTCACCCTAACCCTCAACCGAAAACTTTTTCTCACCCTAATCCTAACCCTAACCCTAAGCCTAACCTTCACAATAACCCTATCCCTCCCACTAACCCTAACCCTAACCCTCAGCCAAACTCTTTTCCTAACCTTAACCCTAATCCTCAACCTAAACCTAACATTAAACCTAAACCTAATTCTCACCCTAAACCTAAACCTCACCCTCACCCTCAGGCTAACACTAACCCTAACCCTAATCCTTATCCTAACGGTCACACTCACCCTCAACCTAACTCTAACCCTAAACCTAACCCTGACCCTCACCCTAACCCAAACCCTATCCCTAACCCTCAACCTAACACTAACCCTCAACCTAAACCTTACCATAACCCTCACCCTAACCCTAACCCTAGCCCTAATGCTATCCCTAACCCTCACCCTCACACTAACCCTCACTCTAATTCTTATCCTCACCCTAACCCTCACGCAAACCCTAAACCTAAACCTAACCCTCTCCCTAACGGTCACGCTATCCCTCAACCTAAACCTAACTCTAACCCTAATCCTCACTCTCACCCTAACCCTCACACTAACCCTATTCCTCACAGCAACCCTAACCCTAACCTGCACATTAAGGCTAACCCTCACCCTAACAGTAACTCTAACCTTCACCCTACCCCTCACCCTAACCCTAAACCTAACTCTTACCCTAACCCTAACCCTAACCCTCAACTTCAACCTAACCCTCACCTACACCCTCACCCTCACCCTCAGCCTAAAACTAACCCAAACCCTAAATCTGATCCTCACCCTAAACCTAAACCTCACCCTCACCCACACCCTCACCCTCAGCCTAACCCTAACCCTAACACTAATCCTAACCCTAACACTCACACTCCCCCTCACAATAACTCTAACCCTAATCCTAACGCTGACTTTCACCCTAACACCAACCCTATCCCTAACCGTCAACCTAACCCTAACCCTCACCCTAACCCTAATACTAAACCTCACCCTAACCCTAACACTAACCCTAATTCTAACCCTCACCCTCAACCTAAGACTAACGTGAACCCCAACCCTCACCCAAACACTAACACTGTCCCTAAACCTCACCCTCACCCTAGACCTCATTCTAACCCTGACCCTCACCATAACCCTAACCCTAACCCTAACTATAATCCTATCGCAACCCTAACCCTCTCCATCATCTTAACCCTCACCCTAACCCTAACTGTCACCGACACACTAAAACTCACCCTCACCCGAACCCTCACCATCACCATAACCTTACCCTAAACCTCACCCTAAACTTAACCCTCATCCTAAACCTTAATCTAACAATCACCCTCATACTAAACCTAACCCTCACCTTAACCCTCACCCTAACCCTAACACTAACCCTAAAAATCAATCTCACACTAACCCTCACCCCAACCCTTATCCTCACACTAACCCTAACCCTAACCCTAACCCTCATGTTAAGCCTAACCCTCACCCTAACCCTAACCCTACCCCTCACCCTAGCCCTCACCCTAACCATAACCCTAACACTCACCTTCACCCTAACCCTCACCCTAACACTCATCCTCACCCTAAACATCACCCTAACCATAACCCTCACCCTAACCCTAAACCTAATCCTCACCCTAACCCTAACCCTCACTTTAAACCTCACCGTCACCCTAATCCTCACCCTAACCCTAACCCTAAGCCGTTTCTAACTAAAACCCTCACCCTCACCCTAACCCTCACTGTAACCCTCACCCTCAACATAGCACTCACCCTAAAATGAACCCTAAACCTAACCGTCACCCTCAACCTCACCCCCACCATCAAGCTAACCCAAACCCTAACCCTAACTGTCACCCTAATCCTAAACCTAATGCACCCGTAAACCTCAAACTCACTCTAAACCTCACCCTAACCCTTACCTGAAACCTCAAACTCAACCTAACCCTAACACTCACCCTAAACCTAACCATAACCCTACACCTCAGCCTAACCCTCACCCTAACCCTTACCCTCAACCGAAACCTAACCTTAACCATCAGTCTAACCTTAACCTTAATCCTACCCCTAACCCTCACCCAAACCCAAACCTCAACCTCAACCTCAAGCTCAACCTCAGCCTAACCCTAACCCTAATCCTAATTCAAACCCTAACCCTCACCCTCACCCTAACTCTAAACCTAACCCTAATCAAAACACTCACGCTAAACCTAACTCTATGCCTAAAGCTCACACTAAACCTAAACCTAAACCTAAACCTAAACCTCACCCTCACCCTAACCTTTACCCTCACCCTAACCCTAAGTCTAACCCTCAACCAAACCCTAAACCTCACCATCACCCTCAACCTCACCATCACACTCATCCTAACACTCACAATCACCCTCAATATAAACCTCACCCTAACCCTAACCATAACCCTAACCCTCACCCTAAACCTAACCATCACCCTCACTCTCACAGTGAACCTCACCCTCACCCTCACCCTCACCCTAAGTCTAACCCTAAACCTAATCCTAATCCTAAACCTAACCGTCACCCTCACCCTCACCCAAACCTAAAACTCAGTCTAACCCTAAGCCTAACCCTTACCCTCACCGTCACCTTAACCCTAATCCTCAACATAACCTAACCCTAATCCTAAACCTAACCCTCACCCTCACCCTCACCCTAAACCTAACCCTAGCCCTCACCCTAACCCTTACCCTCACCGTCACGCTAACCCTCACCCTAACCCTATCCCTCACCCTAACCCTAACCCTTAACCTAACCCTCACTCTCACCTTAACCCTAACGCTAAACCTAAACCTCACCCTAACCCTATTCCTAACCCTAAACCTAACCCTCAACATAACCCTGACCCATACCGTCACCCTCACCCTAACTGCAAGCCTAACACTCCCCTAACCCAAAACCTAACCCTAATGCTATTTCTAACCCTCACCCTCTCCCTAACCCTCACTCTGACACTTACCCTCACCCTTACCCTAACCCTTACCCTCACCCTAAACCTAAACTTCACACTAACCCTCACCCTAACCCTACCCCTCAGCCTTACCCTCACCATAACCCTAACCGTAACCCTAATCCTCACACTAAACCTGACCCTCACCCTAAAAATAACGCTAACCCTACCCTTCACCCTAACACTCACCCTAAACTTAATCCTCATCCTAATCCTAAACTTAACCCTCGACATCAGCCTCACCCTAGCACTAACCCAAACCCTAAACCTAAAACTAACAATAACCCTAACCCTAAACCTAACTCTTACCCGCACCCTCATCCTCACCATCACCCTCACCCGAATCCTCACCCTCAACCTCACCCTAACCCTTACCATAATCCTAACCCTCACCCTAAACCTAAATCTGACCCTCACCCTCACCCTCATCCTCAGCCTAACCCTAAACCTAAGCCTAATCCCAAAACTAACTCTCACCCTCACACTCACCCTAAACCTAAACCTCACCCTAACCCTAACCCTAACCCTAGCCCTCACCCTAACCTTACTCTCATTGTCACTCTAACCCTCACATTAAACTTAACACTCACCCAAACCCTAAACGTAAACCTCACACTCATTCTCACCCTAACCTTAACCCTAACCCTCACCCTAACCCTAACCCTAATCGGAAACCTAACCCTACAACTCAACATAACCCTCACGCTCAACCTAATCCTAACGGTTACGCTAATCCTCACACGAAACTTAACCCTAACCCTAATGCTATCCCTAAACTTCACCCTCACCCTAACCCTCACCCTAACTCTTACTCTCACCTTAACCCTAACCCTAAACCTAAACCTAAAACTCATCCTAAACCTAACCCTAACCCTATCCCTCACCCTAACTCTTACCCTCACCGTCACTATAACCCTCACCCTAACCATCACCCTCAACCTAACCCTAACCCTAAACCTCACCCTCATCCTCAACATAAGCCTAACCCTAACCCTAACCCTCACCCTAACCCTCAGCCTAACTGTAACTCTTAATCATAACCCTCACCCTCAACCTCACCCTCACCCTAACCTAAGCCAAAGCCTCACCCTAACCCTAACCCTAAACCTAATGCTATCATTAACACTCACCCTCACTCTAAATCTCACTCCAAACCTTACCCTCACTCTAACCCTAACGCTAACCCTAAAACTAAACCTCACCCTAACCTTCATCCTAACCCTAAATCTAACCCTAACCCTCACCCTAACGCTCAACATAACCCTAACCCTAATCCTAACACTCACCCTTAACACACTAACACTCACCCTAAACCTTTCCCTCACCCTAATCCTAACCATAACCCTAAGCCTAACACTCACACAAACCCTATCCCTCACGTAAACCTAACCCTAACCCTCAGCCTCACCCTAACTCTAATGTTATCCCTAAAGCTCACCCTCACCCTAAACCTCATCCTTACCCTTACCCTCACCATAACCCTAACCCTAACCCTAACCCTAATCCTCACCGCAACCCTAAGCCTCACCCTCACCCTAAACCTTACTGTCACCTTAACCCTCACCCTTACCCTAACTGTCACTCACACTCTAAAACTCTCACCCTCACCCTAAACTTATCCTAAACCCCAGCCTAACCCTAACCCTCACCCTAATCCTAAGTCTAATGCTCACCCTCATACTAACACTAACCCACAACTTAACCCTCACCCTAAACCTCACACTAAACTTAACGCTAACCCTAACCCTCACACTCACCCTAACCCTCATCCTTACTCTTACCCTCAACCTAACTCTAACCCTAACCCTAACCCTCACACTAAACCTAACCTTCACCCTACCCTAATCCTAACACTAACCCTTACCCTCAACATAAGCCTCAACCACACCCCTACGCTAACCTTAACCGTAAACTTAACCTTCCCCTTAACTCTAACCAAAACCCTAATGCTATCCCTAAACCTCACCCTCACCCTAACCCTCACTCTAACCCTTACCCTCACAATAACCCTAACCCTAAAACTAAACCTCATCCTAACCCTCACCCTAACCCTAAACCTAAACTTAACAATGACCCTAAAGTTCACCCTAACCCTCACCCTAACCCTAACCCTCACAGTGACACTAACTCTGACCCTAAACCTTTCCCTCACCCTAATCCTAACCCTAACCCTAAACCTAACCCTCACTCTAACCCTAACCCTCACCCTAAACCTAACATTAAACCTCAGCCAAACCCTTTTCCTAACCCAAACCACAAACCTCAACCTAATCCTAACCCTAACCCTCAACCTAACCCTAACCCTAATCCTAAACCCAACCCTCACCCTAACCCTAAATCTCACACTCAGCCTCACCCTCACCCTCAGCCCAACCCTAACCCTAACCCTAATCCTAAACCTAACCCTCACACTCACCCTCACCCTAACTCTAACCCTAACCCTAAACCTGACCCTCACCCTAACTTCAGCCCTATCGCTAACCTTCAACCTAACACTAAACCTCATCCTTAACCTAACCCTAACCCTCACCCTAACCCTAACACTAACCCTAATGCTATCCCTAACCCTCACCCTCACCCTAACCCTAGCACTAACACTAAACCTCACCCTAACCCTCACCCTAACCCTAAACCTAAACCTAACCCTCACCCTAACGCCACCCTAACCCTCAACTTAACCCTAAACATCACCCTAAATCTAACCTCAACCTAAAACTTACCCACACCCTAACACTAAGCCAACAGTAACTCTAACCCTCACCCTCACCCTAAGCCTAACCTGAATTCTAACCCTCACCCTAACTCTAACACTATCCCGAAAACTCAACCTCACCCTAAACCTCATCCTAACCCACACCCTCACCAAAAACCTAACCCTCACCCTAACCCTAACCCTAACCCTCACCTTCACCCTAACCCTCACCGTCACCATAACGCTCACCCCAACCCTAACCCTCACCTAAACCATCACCCTCAACCTAACACTCACCCTCACCCTAAACATCACCGTAACCCTAACCCTCACCCTAACCCTAACGCTCACCTTAAACCTCACCCTCACCCTAATCCTCACCCTAATCCTAACCCAAAGACTTTCCTAAATAAAACCCTCACCCTCACCCTACCACTCAACCTCAACCTAGGCCTCACCGTAAAACTAACCCTAACTCTAACCCTCAACCTCAAACTCACCCCCACTTTCAGCCTAACCCTAACCCTAAACCTAATCCTAAACCTAACCCTAAACCTCACCCTCATCCTCACCCTCATCCTAAACCTAACCCTAACCCTAACCCTAATGCTAAAACTAGCCTTCACCCCCACACTAACCCTAATCCTAACCCTAACCCTCACCCTAAACCTAATGCTAACCGTGAACCTAAACCTCAACCTAACGCTCACTCTAACCCTTACCCTCACCCTCAACCTCACCCTAACACTAACCCTAACCCTCACCCTAACCCTAACCCTAACACTACACTTCAGCCTAAACTTCACCCTAAACCTAACCCTAACCCTAATCCTCACCGTATAGCTATCCCTGACCCTAACCCTCCCCCTAACCCTCCCCCTCACCGTAAACCTAATGCTAACATTAACCCTCAGCCTCACACTAAACCTTGCCCTAACCCTTACCCTCACCTTAACCCTATCCTTCACCTTCACCCTAAGCTTAACCCTAACACTTACCCTAATCCTCACACTAACCCTAACCCTCACGCTAAACATAACCGTACATGTCACCATAACGCTAACTTTAACCTAACCCTAAACCTAACCCACACCCTAACCCTAACACTAACTCTCACACTAATCCTCAGCCTAAACCTAAGCCTAACCTTAACCCTCACATTATCCTCACCCTTACCCTTAACTTCTCCCGAACCCTAACCCTAACCCTCAGCCTGACCCTCATTCTAACCCTAACCCTAACCCTAACCCTCACCCTAACCTTTACCCTAACCCTAAACCTAATCCTCACACTAACCCTAACCCTCACCCTAAACATCACTGTACACGTCACCCTGACCCTAACTTTATCCTAAGACTAACCCTAACCGTCATCCTAACCCTAACCCTACCCCTAAACCTCAAACTCACCCTAACCCTCAATCTAACCCTAACCGTCACCCACACCCTAAGCCTGACACTAACCCGAATCCGAACACTCAACCTAACTGTCACCCTCATCCTAAATATCATCTTAATCATAACCCTCACCCTAACATTAACCATAATCCTCACCCTCATCCTAAACTTTACACTAACCCTAACCTTAAACCTAACCCTCACCGTAACCGTCACCCTAACACTCAGGTTAACCCTAACCCTCACTCTCACCCTAACCCTCACCCTAACCCTAACCATTAGCCTAACCCTCACACTAAACCTAACTCTAACCCTAATCCTAAACTTAACCATAGACCTCAACCTCACCCTAGCCCTCACCCTAACCCTAAACCAAAACTAACCATAACCCTAAACCTAAACCTAACTCTCACCCTCACCCTCACCCTCACCATCACCCTCACCCTCACCCTAACCCTCACACTCACCCTCACTTTAAACCTAACCATAACCCTAACCCTCACCCTAAACCTAACTGTGACCCTCACCCTCATTCACACCCTCAACATAAGCCTAACCCAAAACCTAAGCCTAGTCCAAAAATTAACTCTCACCTTCACCCTCAACCTAAATCTAAACCTCACCCTAACACTAACCCTAAACCTAGCCCTCAACCTATGCCTTTCCCTCACCTTCACTCTAACCCTCACCCTAACCCTAACCCTCACTCTAACCCTAACCCCAAGCCTCACCCTCACCCTCAACCTAACCCTAACCCTCACGCTAACCCTAAACCTAAACCTAACCCTAAACCTCAACATAACCCTCAACCTCACCCTAACCCTAATGGTAACCGAAACCCTCACCCTAACCCTAACCATAACCCTAATGCTGTCCTTAAACCTCACCCTCACCCTAAATCTCAGTCTAACCCTTGTCATCACCATAACACTAACCCTAACCCTAAAAGTAAAACTCAACCTAACCATCACCTTAACTATAAACCTAACCCTAACGCTCAACCTAACGCTCACCCTAACCCTAACACTCACCATTAACCTAACCCTCAACCTAACTTTCCCTCACCCTAATCCTAAACCTAACCCTAAGCCTAACCCTCACACTAACCCTATCCCTCACCCTAACCCTAACCCTAACCGTCAGCCAAAGCTCTTCCTAACCTTAACCCTAACCCTCAACCTAACAATAACCCTAAACCTAATTCTCACAATAACCCTAAACCTCACCCTCACCCTCACCCTCACCCTCAGCCTAACCCTAACCCTAACCCAAATCCTAACCCGAAACCTCACACTCTCCCTCACCCTAACTCTAACCCTAACCCTAACCCTGACCCTCAACCTAACCCCAACCTTATATCTAATCCTCAACCTAACTCTAACCCTAACCCTAAACCTTACCCTAACCCACACCCACACCCTAACCCTAACCCTAATGCTATCCTTAACCCTCACCCTCACCCTTACCCTCATTCTAACTCTTACCCTCACCCTAACCTTCAGCCTAACCCTAAACCTAAACCTAACCCTAACCCTTATGCTCACCCTATACCTCAACCTAACTCTAACGCTAACCCTAACCGTCACTCTCACCCTAATCCTCACACTAACCCTATCCTCAGAGTAACCCTAACCCTAACCCTAACTCGCACATTAACGCTAACCCTCACCCTAACCCTAACCCTACCCTTCACCTACCCTTCACCCTAACCCTAAACCTAATCTGCACTGTCACCCTAACCCTCACCTACACCCTCACCCTCCACTTCAGCCTAATCCTAACACTAACCCTAAACCTGACCTTCACCCTAACCGTAAACCTCACCCTCACCCACACCCTCACCCTCAGCCTAACCCTAACCCTAACACTAATCCTAACCCTAACCCTCACACTCCCCCTCACAATAACTCTAACCCTAACCCTAACGCTGATTTTCACCCTAACACCAACCCTATCCCTAACCGTAACCCTCAACCTAACCCTAACCCTAAACCTGACCCTAACCCTAACCCTAACACTAAGGCTAACCCTAACCCTCACCCTCACCTTAACCCTCATTCTAACCGTTACCCTCACAGTAGCCCTCACCCTAACCCTCACACTAACCCTCACACTAAACCTCACCCTAACCCTCAACCTAACAATAAACCTAAACCTAACACTCTACTTAACGCTCACCCTAACCCTCAACCTAACCATAACCCTCACACTCACCCTAACCCTCACCCTAAACCTTACCCTAACCCTAATCCTAACCCTAACCCTAACTCTATCCCTCACCCTGAACCTAACTCAAACCTGAAACCTAACCCTTACCCTAACCCTCACGCAAAATCTAACGCTGTCCCTAAACCTCACTCTCACCCTAAACCTCATTCTAACCCTTACCCTAACCATAACCCTAATCCTACTGCAACCCTAATACTCACCCTCACCCTAAATGTCACCGTCACCTTAACCCTCACCCTCACCCTAACCGTCACGCACACCCTAAAACTCACCCTCACCAGAACCCTCACCCTCACCATAAACTTACCCTATACCCTAAATATAACCCTCACCCTAAACCTAACTCTAACACTCACCCTCATACTAAACTTAACCCTCAACTTAACCCTCAACCTAACCCTAACGCTAACACTAACCCTCAATCTCAACCTAACCCTCACCCTAACCCTTATCCTCACACTAACCCTAACCCTAAACCTAACCTTACTCCTCACCCTAGCCCTCACCTTAACCACAACCCTAAACCTCACCCTAACCCTAACCCTAACCCTCATATTCAACCTAACCCTCACCGTCACCCTAAACTCACCCTAACCCTAACCCTCACCCTCACCCTAACCCTTACCATAACCCTCACCATCAACCTCACCCCCACCCTCAACCTAAACCTAACCCTAACCCTAGTCCTCACCCTAACCCTAACCCTAAACCTAAACCACACCCTAAACCTCACCCTATCCCTTACCATCAACCTGAACCTCAACCTAACCCTAACACTAACCCTAACCCTAACCCTGCCCTAACCCTCACCCTAACTCTAACCCTAACCCTACCCCTCAGCCTAACCCTCACCTGAACCCTAACCCTTACCCTAATCCTTACCCTATACGTAAACCTAACGCTAACCCACACCCTCACCCTCACCCTCACCATAAATCTAATGCGAACATTAACCCTCAAACTCATCCTAAACTTCGCCCTGACCCTTACCCTCACCTTAAACCAATCGCTCACCCCCACCCTAACCCTAACCCTAAGCCTAACCCTACACCTAAGCCTAATCCTGAACCTAACCCTCACCCTCACTCTCACCCAAACCTAAAACTCAGCCTAACCCTAAGCCTAACCCTAGCTCTCACCTAAACCTTACCCTCACTGTCACTCTAAACCTAATCCTCAACCTCAACCTAACCCTCACCCTAACCCTAAACCTCACCCTCAGTTTCACCATAACCCTAACCCGATGCCTCACCCTAACACTCACACTAACCTTAATCCTCATCCTAATCCTAAACTTAACCCTAGACCTCAGCATCACCCTAGCCCTCACGCTAACCCTAAGCCTAAAATTAACCATAACCCTAACCCTAAACCTAACTCTCAACCTCAACCTCATCCTCACCATCACCCTCACCCTAACCCTCACCGTCACCCTAACCCTAACCATAACCCTAACCCTCACCCTAAACCTGATTCTGACCCTCAACCTCACCCTCATACTAAGCCTAACCCTACACCTAAGCCTAATCCTAAACCTAACCATCACCCTCAAACTCACCCTAAACCTAAACCTCACCCTAACCCTCGCCCTACACCTCAACATAACCCTCACCCTCAACTTAATTTAACGGAAAACCTAACTCTCACCCTAAGCCTAAACCTAACCCTCACCATCACCTTAACCCTAACCCTAACCCTAACCCTCACCCTAACCCTATACCTAACCTAACATTAACCCTCACCATAACCCTAACCGTAAGCCTAATGCTATCCCTAACCCTCACCCTCACCCTAAATCTCACACTAACCCTTACCCTCACCCGAACCCTAACCCTAACCATAACACTAAACCTCACCCTAACCCTGACCCTAAACCTAACCCTCTCCCTAACGCTCAGCCTAACCCTAACACTCACAGTCACCCAACCCTCACCCTAAAACTTTCCCTCACCCTAATTCTAAACCTAACCCTAACCCTCATTCTAACCCTATCACTCACCCTAACCCTAACCCTAACCCTCAGCCAAACCCACTTCCTAACCGTAACCCTAAAACTAACTCTAACCCTCACCCACACCCTAAGCCTAAACTATCCCTAAACCTCACCCTCAACCTAAACCTCATCCTAACCCTTACCCTCACCATAACCCTATCCAAAACCCTAACCCTAATCATGACCGAAAAGCTAACCCTCAACCTCACCCCATCCCTCACCGTCACCTTAACCCGCACCCTTACCCTAACAGTCACCCACACCCTAAAATTCACCCTCACCCGAACCCTCACTCTCAACCTAAACATACCCTAGCTCTCACCCTAACCCTTCCCCTCACTGTCACTCTAACCCTCACATTAACCCTAATTCTCACCCTAACCCTAACCCTAAAACTCAACCTCACCCTCACGCTAACCCTATAACTAACCCTCACCCTAACCCTAAACCTAAACCTAACCCTACACCTCAACATAACCCTCACCCTCAACCTAAACCTAACGGTAACCCTAACCCTCACCCTAACCCTAACCCTAACCCTAAAGCTATCCCTAACCTTCACCCTCACCCTAACATGCACTCTCACCCTTACACACACCCTAACCCTAACCCTCACCCTAAACCTAAACCTCACCCTAACCCTAACCTTCACCCTAAACCTAAGTATAACGCTCACCCTCATACTAAACCTAACACTCAACTTAACCCTCACCCTAACCTTATCGCTAACCCTAACTCTCACACTCACCCTAACCCTAACACTAACCCTAAACCTCACACTAAACCTAACCCTCACCCTAACAATAACCCTAACCCTCAACATAACCCTCACCCTAACTCTAACCTAAACCCTAATTCTATCCCTAAACCTCACCCTCACCCTAAACCTTACCCTCACCCTAACCCTAAACCTAACCCTAACAATCACCCTAACCCTCAACCTAACCCTAACCATCACATTCACCCTAACATTGACCCTAAACCTTTCCCTTACCCTAATCCTCACCCTAACCCTAATCCTAAGCCTTACTCTAATCCTAATCTTCACCGTAACCCTAAACGTAAACCTCAGCCAAACCCTCTTCCTAACCCTAACCCTAACCCTCAACCTAACCTTAACCGTACACTTCACCCTGAACCTAAGTCTAACGCTCACCCTCCTACTAACACTAAATCTCATCTTAACCCTCACCCTAACCCTCACCCTAAACTTAACGCTAACCCTAACCCTCACACACACCCTAACCGTCACCCTAACCCTTACCCTCACCCTAACCCTAACCCTCACACTAAACCTAACCCTCACCCTAACCCTAACCCTAACCCTCAACATCACCCTCACCCTCACCCTAACCCTAACCATAAACCTAACCCTCCCCCAACTCTAACCTAAACCCTAATGCTATCCCTAAACCTCACCCTCACCCTAAACCTCACTCTAAGCCTTACCCTCACCCTAACTCTAACCCTAACCCTGAAACTAAACTTCATCCTAACCCTCACCCTATCCTAAACCTAACTCTAACAATCACCGTAACGCTCACCCTAACCCTAACCCTACAATCACCCTAACACTGACCCTAAACCTTTCCCTTACCCTAATCCTAACCCTAAACCTAAACCTAACCCTTACTCTAACCCTAACCCTCACCCTAAACATAACCCTCAGCAAAACCCTCTTCCTAACCCTAACCCTAACCCTCAACATAATCCTAACCCTAACCCTCAACATAATCCTAACCCTAACCCTCAACCTAACCCTCACCCTAACCCTAAACCTCATCCTCACCCTCACATTCACCCTCAGCCTAACTCTAACCCTAACCCTAACCCTGACCCTCACCCTAACTCCAACCCTACCCTAAACTTCAAGCTAACACTAACCTTCACCCTTACTCTAACCCTAACCCTCACCTTAACGCTAACCCTAACCCTAATGCTATCCCTAACCCTCACCCTCACCCTAACCGTAACACTAACAGTAAACGTTACCCTAAACCACATCCTAACTCTAAAACTAAACCTAAACCTCACCCTAACGATCACCCTAACCCTCAGCTTAACCCTAACCCTCACCCTAACCCTAACCCTCACCGAAAACCTTACCCACACCCTAAAACTAACCCTAACACTGACTATAACCCTCAGCCTCACCCTAAGCCTAACCGGAGCACTAACCCTCACCTAATCCTAACGCTAACCCTAAGTCTCATCCTAACCCTAACCCTTAAACTAAACCTTACCCACACCCTAACCCTAACCCTAACCCTCACATTAACCCTAAACCTTACCCTAACCCTAACCCTACCCCACACCGTAACCCTCACCTAATCCTAAACCTAAACCTCACCCTAAACCTAACCCTAACCCTCACCTTCACCCTAAACCTCACCTACACCCTCACCCTCACCCTCAGCCTTACCTTAACCCTGAACCTAAACCTAAACTTAAACCTCACCCTAAACCTAAACCTCACCCTCACCTTAACCCTCACCCTCAGCCAAACCCTAACCCTAAACCTAATCCTAACACTAATCCTCACACTCACTCTAACCCTAACCCTAACCCTAATCCAAAAGCTGACTTTCACACTAACCCCAACCCTCTCTCTAACCCTCAACCTAACACTCACCCTCACCCTAACCATAACCCTAACCCTAACCCTAACCCTCACCCTAACCCTCACCCTAAACCTTACCCTCACCCTAACCCTAACCCTAATCCTAACACTAACCCTCACCCTCACCCTCACCCTAAGCCAACCTGATCTTTAACCCTCACCCTAAAGCTCACCCTAACTCTAACGCTATCCCTAAACCTCACGCTCACCCTAAAGCTATTCCTAACCCTTACACTCACCATAACCCTAACCCTAACCATAACACTAATCCTAACCGCAACCCTAAACCTCACACTCGCCCTAACCATCACTGTCACCTTAACCCTCACCCTAACCCTAACCATCACCCACACCCTAAAACTCATCCTCACCCGAAACCTCACACTCACCCTAACCTTACCCTAAAACTCATCCTAATCCTAACCCTCACCCTAATTCTAATACTAAACCTCACCCACATACTAACACTAACCCTCACCTTAACCCTTACCCTAACCATCACCCTAACCCTAACGCTAACCCTAACACTCACTCAGACCCTAAGCCTCACCTTACCCTTATTGTCACACAAACTCTAACCTAAACCTAGCACGCACATTAATGCTAACCCTCACCCTAACCCTAACCCAACCCCTCACCCTACCCCTCATCCTAACCCTAACCCTATCCCTCACCCTAACCCTAACCCTAACCTTCACCTTCAGCCTAAACCTCACATACACTCTCACACTCACACTCAGCCTAACCCTAAAACTAACCCTAAACCTAAACCTCAGCCTAACCCTAAATTTCACCCTCACCCTCAAACTTACCCTCAGCATAACCCTAACCTTATCCCTAATCCTAACCCTAACCCTCACATTCACCCTCACCCTAACTCTAACCCTAACCCTAAAGCTGACTTTCACACTAATCCCAACCCTATCCCTAACCCTCAACCTAACCCTAACCCTCACTGTAACCCTCACCCTAACCCTCACCCTAACCCTAACCCTAAATCTAATGCTAACCCTAAACCTCACCCTCACCCTAACCACAACCATAACGCTAACCCTCAACCTAAACCTAACCCTAACCCTAATGCTAACACTAAACCTCACCCTCACAATAACCCTCATCCTAAAACTTAATCTCAACCTCACCCTCACCCTCATCCTAAACCTAACCCTAACCCTCACCCTAACTTTCACACTAACCCTAACCCTAACCCTACCCCTCAGCATAACCCTCACCCTAAACGTAACTCTAACCCTAATCCTCAGCCTATCCCTAACCCTAACCCTAAACCTCACCCTAACCCTAAACCTAAACCTAACTCTCTAGCACACCCTCACCATCACACTCTCACACTAACTCTAAACCTCCCAATAACCCTAACCCTAACCCTCACACTTACTTTCAACCTCACCCTCAGCCTAACACTAACCCTAAACTTAATCCTAAACCTAACCGTCACACTCACCCTAACCCAAACCCTAAGCCTCACCCTCAACCTCACCCGCACCCGCACCCTCAACCTAACCCTCACCCTCACCCTCACCCTCACACTAACCCTCAACCTCACACTAAACATCAACCTACACCTAACCCTCATCCTAATCCTTACCCTCACACTAACCACAACCCTAACCTTAAACCTCACCCTAACCCTATCCCTAACCCTAACCCTGACCCTAACCCTAACCCTAAAGCTGACTTTCACACTAACCCCAACCGTAACCCTCACCCTAACCCTCACCCTAACCCTAAACCTAACCCTCATCCAAACCGTAAACCTCACCCTAACCCTCAACCTAAACTTTAACCTCAACGTAACCAAAACACTAACCCTAAGCCTAACACTCACACTAACCCTAAGCCTAACCCTCAGCCTAACCCTCATCCTAACCCTAACCCTAACTGTAACCCTCACCCTCACCCTAACCCTCCCTAACCCTAACCCTTACCATAACCCTAAACTTAACCCTAACACTCACCATAACCCTAACCCTAACGCTAAACCTAACCCTCACACTAACCCTAACCCTAACCCTCAGCCTAAACCTCATCCTAAACCTAACCCTCACCCTAAAACTTACCTTCAACCTAACCCTATCGCTAAACCTAAACCTAACCCTAACTATCAACCGAGCACTCCCCCTCACCCTAAACATCACACTCACACTAAAAATTGCCCTAACCCTAATCCTCACCGTAACCCTAACCCTCACCGTAACCCTAACCCTAACCCTAACACTAACCCTCACCCTCACCCTCACCCTCACCCTAAACCTCACCCTATCCCTCATCCTAACACTATCCCTCACCATAACCCTAACACTAAAACTCACCCTCAAACTCACCCTAACCCTAAACCAAACCCTAACCCTCATCCTAACACTAACCCTAACCCTAATGCTAACCCTAAAACTCACAGTCACCCTAACCTTCACCCTAAACCTTACCGTCACCCTAACCCTAACCCTAACCCTCACACTAAACCTAACCCTCAAATTAACTCTAACCCTACCCCTTAGCCTAATCCTCACCCTAAACCTAACCCAACCCTAATCCACAACCTATCCTTAACCTTAATCCAAACCCTCACCCTAACCCTCACACTCACCCTAACCCTAATTCTAACCCTAAAACTCACACTCACCCTAACCCTCACCTTACCCTGACCCTAAACCTAACCCTCGTCCTCAACCTAAGCCTCACCCTAACACTTACCCACACCCTAAAACTAACCCTAACCCTAAACCTCACCCTCACTCTAACAATAATCCTAAACCTCACCCTAGCCCTAACCCTCACCCCAACCTTTACCCTGACCCTAAACTTTATCCTAACCCTAAACCAAACCCTCACACTAACCCTAACCTTAACCCTCAGCCTATAACTTATCCTAACCGTAAGCCTAACCCTAACCCTCACCCTAACCCTAACCATAACCATAACCCTCACACTAACCCTAACCCTCACACTAACCCTAACCCTAACCCTCAGCCTAAGCCTCATTCTAACCCTAACCATAACCCTAAACCTTACCCTCATCCTAACCCTCACCATAACTCTAACCCTCACCCTCACACTAACACTCAACCTAAACTTTATCCTCAAACTAACCTAAACCCTAAGCCTAAACCCAACACTCACACTAACTCTAACCCTAACCATCAGCAAACCCTTATTCTAACCCTAAACCTAACCCTAACCCTCACCCTAACCCTAACCATAACCCTAATACTAACACTAACCCTCACCCTAACACTCACACTAATCCTCACACTCACCCAAAACTCACCCCAAACCTACCCCTACCCCTCTCCATAACCCTCACCCTAACTCAAACCCTCAAACTAACCCTAACTCTACCCCTAAGCCACACCCTCACACTAACCCTAAACCTAATGCTAACCCTCACGCTAACCCTAATCCTCATCCACACCATAACCCTCATCTTTAACCTCACCCAAACACTCACCCGAACACTCATCCTCACCCTGACCCTCACGCTCACCCTAAACATCACCCAAACCCTAACCCAAACAATAACCCTAACCATATCCCTAACCCTCACCCTCACTCTCACTCACACCTTAACCTTTACCCTCAACTTAACCCTAACCATTAACCTAACCATAACCCTCACACTAAGAGTAACCCTCACTCTAACCCTAATCCTAAACCTAACCGTAAACTTCACTCTCATGCTGAACATCAACCTCAGCCTAAACCTAACCCTAACCCTATTCCTAATCCTAACCCTCACCCTCACCCTAAACCTAAACCTAAACCTAACCCTCACCTACACCCTCAACCTCAAGCTTACCCTGAAACTAGACATAACCATAACCCTCACGCACACCCTCACCCTCACCCTCACCCTAACCCTAACCCTCACCTTAACCCTCATCCTCACCCTAAACATCACCCTAAACCTAACCCTCACCCTAACCCTAACCCTATCCCTCAACCTAAACCTAAGTTCAGCTTAACCCCCACCATCACCCTAATCCTATCCCTAACCCTAACCCATACCTAACAGAAACCCTCACCCTCACTCTAACCATCACCCACACCCTAGCACTCACGCTAAAACTAACCCTAATCCTAACCCTCAAGCTCAACCTCCCTTTCACCCTCAGCCTTACCCTAAACCTAACCTTAATCCTAACCCTAACATGCAACACCACCCTAACCCTAACCCTAAACTTAATCCTAACACTAAACCTCACCCGCACCCTCAACCTAACCCTAAACCTAAACCTAACAATAACCCTAACCCTAGCCCTAACCATAACCCTAACCCTAAAACTCACCCTAATCCTAATCCTAACCTTAACCCTCACCCTCACCCTCATCCTAAACGTCACCCTCACCCTGACCCTCACCATCACACTAACCATCACACTAACACTAAACCCTAACCCTCACCATAAACCTAAACCTAACCTAAATCCTCACCCTATCCTTAACCATAACCCAAACCCTCACCATAACCCTCACTCTCACCTAACCCTAATGCTAACCCTAACCCTAAACCTCACCCTTAACCTCACCCTAAACTTACCTTCACTCTAACCTTAACACTCACCCTCAAACTAACCCTCACCCTAACACTTACCCATACCCTAACCCTCACCCTAAACCTAATGCTAAACCTCACCCTAACTTTAACCCTAACCCTAAACCTCACCCTCACCCTAACCCTAACCCTCACAATAACCATAACCCTAACCGTAACCCTAAATCTCACACTAATCCTAACCATAACCCTCACCCTCACCAACACCCTCATCCTCACCCTAACCGTCATCCTAACACTCACCCTCACCCTCACCCTCACCCTAACCCTAACCTTAACCCTAACCCACACCCTCACCCTAATTCTAACCCTGAACCTGACCCTAAACCTTACCTAAACAAAAACCTCACCCTCACCCTCAACCTCATCCTAAACCTCACCCTCTCCCTAGACCTCAACCTAACACTAAACCTCACCCTAACCTGAACCCTAACGCCGATCCTCACCCTAACTTTAACCCTAACCCTAAACCTCACCCTCACCCTAACCCTCACCCTGACATTTACCCTCATCCTAAACCTAACCCTAATCCTTACACTAACCAGTAAACTAACTCTAACCCTAACCCTCAACCTAACCCTCATCCTAACCCTAATCCTAACCCTAACCATCACCCTCACCCTGCCCTAAACCTAACCTTCACCCTAAACCTAACCGACACCATCCCCCTCCCCATCACCCTCAGCCTAATCTTTATCCTAACCCTAATCATAAACCTCACCCTCACACTCACCCTAACTCTAATTCTAAACCTAACCCTAACACTCACCGAAACCCTCACCCTAACCCTAACCTATCCCTATCCCTCACCCTAACCCTAACCCTCTCCCTATACCTCACCCTCAGGCTAAACCTAAACCAAACCCTAACCCTCACCCTAAACCTCACCCTAACTCTAACACTAACCCTAACCCTCATCCTCACACTAAACCTCACCCTAACTCTTACACTCACCATAACCCTAACCTTAACCTAACCCTAATCCTCAACCTAACCCTAACCCTCACCCACACCCTAACTCTCAACCTGACCCGAACACTTACCCTCACCCTAACACTCTCCCTAATCCTAACCTAACCCTAATCCTAAACCTAACCCTCACCCTCAAACTCACCCAAACCCTAAACCTAACCTTAACCCTCACCCTAACCCTAACCCTAACCCTCACAATCACCCAACAACTCCCCTTAAACCTAACCCTACCCCTCGCCCTAACCCTAAACCTAACCCTCAACCTAACCCTAACCCTAACCCTCAACCTAACCCTAACCCTACCCCTAACCCTCACCCTCACCCTAAACCTAAACCTAATGCTAACTCTCACCCTAACCCTAATCCTCACCCACACCCTATTCCTCACCCTCACCCTCACCCTCACCCGAACCCTCATACTCTCCCTAACCCTCAACCTCACCCTAAACATCACCCAAACCCTAACCCTCATCCTAATCCTAACGCTACCCTAACCCTCACCCTAACCTCATCTTAACCCTTACCCTCACCCTATCCCTAATCTTAACCCTAAGCATAACCCTCACACTAACCGTAACCCTCACTCTAACCCTAATGCTAACCCTCACCCTAAACTTCACCCTCACTCTAACCCTCACCCTCAGCCTAAAGCTAACCCTAACTCTATTCGTAATTCTATCTCTCACTTCAACCAGACCCTAAACCTAACCCTAAACATCAACCTCACCATGACCCTCACCCTAACTCTCACCCTCACCCTCATACTTTCCATCAACATCACACTAAACATCACCGTAACCCTAACACTCATCCTAACCCTAACCCTCACCGTAATGCTAACCCTCACCCTAACCCTCACCCTAACCCTAACCCTCACCGTAATGCTAACCCTCAACCTAACCCTCAACCTAACCCTAACCCTAATCCAAATCCTAACGCTAACATTAACACTCAACTTAACCCTAAACCTCTCACTAACCCTTACCCTCACCATAACCCTAACCCTAACCCTAACCATACCCCTCTGCCTAACCCACACCCCAAACCTAACCCTGACCCTAATCCTAACCCTCAACCTCACCCTAACCCTAAAACTAACCGTAAACCTAACCCTCACACTAATCCTAACCATAACCCTCACCCTAACCAACATCCTCATCCTCACCCTAACCCTCATCCTAACACTCACCCTCACCCTCACCCTCACCCTCACCCTAACCCTAACCCTAACCCACACCCTCACCCTAATTCTAACCCTGAACCTGACCCTAAACCTTACCTAACCAAAAACCTCACCTTCACCCTCACCCTCATCCTAAACCTCACCCTCACCCTAGACCTCACCCTAACACTAAACCTCACCCTAACCCTAACCCTAAATCTAACCCTCACCCTAACCTTAACCCTCACCCTAACCCTAACACAAACCCTACCCATCACTCTAATCCTCACCCTAAACCTAACGCTAAGCCTAACCCTTTCAATAAGGCTGACCTTAACAGTAACCCTCATCCTCATACTAAACATCACCCTAAAGCTAACCCTCACCCTAACCCTAACTCTAACCTCACCCTAACCCTAACCCTCAACCTAACCCTCACACTCCCCTAAACCTCAACCTAATCCTAACCCTACCCTTCAAACTAACCCTAACCCTAACCCTTACCTAACCGAAACCCTCAACCTCACCTTCAACCAAACCTTCACCCTAACCCTAGCCCTCACTCTAACCCTAAACCTACGCCTCACCCTAACCCTCACCCTAACCATTACCCTCACCCTATCCCTAACCCTCTCCCTCACACTAACCCTAACCCTCACCCTAACCCTAACCCTACACCTCACACTAACCCTCACCCTAACCCTAAACTTCACCCTAAACGTAACCATAACCCTCACCCTCACCCTAACCCTAACAGTCAAACTAACACTCAACCTAACCTTAACCCTCACCCACATTCCTAACACTCACCCTCACCCTAACACTAAACCTCACCCTAAACATCACCCTAACCCTAACCCTCACACAAATCCTAACCCTAACACTCACCCTAACCCTAACACTCACACTAACCCTCAACCTAATACTATCCCTAAACCTCACCGTAACTCTCACCCTAACCCTAACGCTAACCCTAAACCTCACCATAACCCTAACCCTAAATCTAACCCTCATCTCACCCTAACACTCACCCTCACCCTAACACTCCCCGTCACAATATACATCACCCTAATATTAACCCTCAGCCTAACCATAACCTAAACCTAATCCTAACACTAACCCTCACCCTCACCCTCACCTCAAACATATCCCTATCTGACACCCTCACCATAACCCTCATCCTAAACCTCAGCCTCACCCTAACTCTAATGCTAACCCTACCTCTCACCCTCACCCTAACCCTCACCCTAAACCTCACCCGAACTCTTACCCTCACCATAACCCTAACCCTAAATCTAACCCTAATCCTCAACCTAACCCTAAACCTCGCCCACAACCTAACCCTCACCGTCACCCGAACCCTCACCCTCAAGCTAACCCTAACCCTAACCCTAACCCTAAACCTAATCCTCACCCTCACCCTAACTCTCACCCTCACCATAAACATCAACCTAACCCTAACCCTCACCCTAAACCTAATCCTAACCCTAACCCTAAACCTAAATCTCACCCTAACGCTCACCCTATCCCTAACGCTACACCTCACCCTGATCCTAACCCTCACCTAATCCTTATCCTCACACTAACCCTAAACCTAACCCTAACCCTCACACTAACCCTAATCCTCACCCTATCCCTAACCCTCACCCTAACCCAGACCCTCACCCTAAAACTAATGCTAACCCTACCTCTCACCCTCACCCTAACCCTCAACCTAAACCTCACCCTAACACTTACCCTCACCCTAACCCGCAAACTAACACTAACCCTAACCCTAATGCTCACCCTAACCATCACCCTAAACCTAACACTAACCCTCATCCTCACCCTCACCCTAACCCTCACCCTAACCCTATCCCTAAACCTAACCCTAAACCTAACTCTGACCTGAAAACTCACGCTCACCCTAACCCTCACACTAAACATCACCCTAACAGTAAAATTCACCCTAACACTTACCCTAATTCTAACCCTCACCCTAACCCTAACCGTCACCATAATCCTAACCCACACATTAACCCTAACCCTAACCCACAACCCCACCCTCGCCCTCACCCTCACCCTAACCCTCATCCTAACACTAACCCTCACCCTCACCCTCACCCTCACTCTAATGCTAAACCTAAGCCTAATACTCACCCAAAGACTCATCCTAATCCTAACCTCTCCCTATCCCTCACCCTAACCCTAACCCTCTCCCTATACCTCACCCTCACCCTAACCCTAAACTTCACCCTAAACCTCACCCTAAGCCTAAGATTAACCCTAACCCTCATCCTCACACTAAACCTCACCCTAACGCTTACTCTCACCATAACCCTAACCCTAAACCCAACCCTAATCCTCACCCTAACCCTAACCCTCACACACACCCTAATTCTCAACCTGACCCGAACTCTTACCCTCACCCTAACACTCTCCATAACCCTAACCTAACAATAATCCTAAACCTAACCCTCACCCTCAAACTCACCCAAACCCTAAACCTAACCCTAACCCTCACCCTCACCTTAACCCTAACCCTCACAATCACCCTACAACTCCCCCTAAACCTAACCCTACCCCTCTCCCTAACCCTAACACTAACCCTCAACCTAACCCTAACCTTTCCCCTAACCCTTACCCTCACACTAAACCTAAACTAACGCTAACTCTCACCCTAACCCTAATCCTCACCCACACCCTATCCCTCACCCTCACCCTCACCCTCACCCAAACCCTCATCCTCTCCCTAAACCTCAACCTCACCCTAAACATCACCCAAACCCTAACCCTCACCCTAATCCTAACCCTAACCCTAACCCTCACCCTAAACCTCACCCTAACCCTTACCCTCACCCTATCGCTACTCATAACCCTAACCATAACTCTCCCACTAACCATAACCCTCACTCTAACCCTAATGCTAACCCTAACCCTAACCTTCAACCTCACCCTGACCCTCACCCTCAGCCTAATACTAACCCTATCACTATTCCTAATTCTATCTCTCACCCTCAACCAGACCCTAACCCTAACCCTAACCCTCACCCTCACCATGACCCTCACCCTAACCCTCACCCTCACCCTCACACTTACCATCAACATCACCCTAAACATCACCCTAACCCTATCCCACACCCTAAACCTAACCCTCACCATAATGCTAATCCTCACCCTAACCCTCACCCTAACCCTAACGCTAACCCTAAACCTCACCCTCACCTTTACCCTCACCCTAAACCTTATCCTCACAGTAACCATAAGTCTCATTCTAACCCTAACCCTCACCCTACTCCTAACCCTAAACCTAACCCTCACCCTCACCCTAACACTCACCGTCACCCTAACCCTCACCCTAAGCCTAACCCTCAAGCAAACCCTAACCCTCACCCTCACCCGAACATTCACCCTCACCCTAACACTCCCCCTCACCCTAACCCTCACCCTCACAATAAACATCACCTTAATCCTACCCCTCAGCCTAACCCTAACCCACTACCTAACCCTAACCCTAACCTGATTTTCAGCCTAAACCTAACCCTGGCCCTAACCCTTACCCTAACCCTAAGTGTCACCCTAAACTTAACTCTCACCCTAACCCTAACCCTCACACTAACCCTAACCCTAACCCTCACCCTCACCTCACCCTCACCCTAACCCTAACCCTAATCCTAATCCTAACGCTAACCTTAACCCTCAACTTAACCCTACACCTCAAGCTAAACCTTACCCTCACCATAACCCTAACCATAACCCTAACCCTACCCCTCAGCCTAAGCCACACCCCAACCCTAACCCTGTCCCTAAGCCTAACCCTCAACCTCACCCTAACCCTAACCCTAACCGTAACCCTAACCTTCACACTAATCCTTACCATAACCCTCACCCTCAACAACACCCTCATCCTCACCCTAACCCTCATCCTAACACTCACCCTCACCCTCACCCTCACCCTAACCCTAACCCTAACCCTAACCCACAGCCTAATTTTAAGCCTGAAACTGACCCTAAACCTTACTTAACCAAAAACCTCACCCTCACCCTCACCCTCATCCTAAACCTCACCCTCACTCTAGACCTCACCCTAACACTAAACCTCACCCTAAACCTCACCTTAAGCCTATCATTCAGGCAAACCCTAACTCTCACCCTCACCCGAACATTCACCCTCACCTTAACACTCCCCCTCACCCTAACCCTCACCTTCACAATAAACATCACCTTAATCCTACCCCTCAGCCTAAACCTAACCCACTACCTAACCCTAACCCTCACCCTGACCTTCACCCTAAGCCTAACCCTGGCCCTAACCCTTACCCTAACCCTATGCGTCACCCTAAACCTAACTCTCACACAAACCCTAAACCTCACACTAACCCTAACCCTACCACTCACCCTCACGCTCATCCTCACACTAACCCTAACCCTAATCCTAATCCTAACGCTAACATTAACCCTCAACTTAACCCTAAACCTCAAGCTAACCCTTACCCTCACCATAACCCTAAGCCAAACCCTAACCTACCCCTCAGCCTAACCCACACCCCAACCCTCACCCTGACCCTAAGCCTAACCCTCACCCTCACCCTAACCATAACCCTAACTGTAACCCTAACACTCACACTAATCCTAACCATAATCCTCACCCTCACCAACACCCTCATCCTCACCCTAACCCTCATCCTAACACTCACCCTCACCCTCACCCTCACCCTCACCCTAAACCGAACCCTAACCGACACCCTCACCCTAATTTTAACCCTGAACCTGACCCTAAACCTTACCTAAACAAAAACCTCACCCTCACCCTCACCGTCTTCCTAAACCTCACCCTCACCCTAGACCTCACCCTAACACTAAACCTCACCCTAACCCTAACTCTAAACCTAACACTAACCCTCACCCTAACCCTCACGCAAAACCTACCTATCAATCTAACCTTCACCCTAACCCTATCGCTAACCCTAACCCTTTCCCTAAGGCTAACCTTAACAGTAACCCTCACCCTCATACTAAACATCACCCTAACGCTAACCCTCACCCTAAACATAACGATAACCCTCACCCTAACCCTAACCCTCAACCTAACCCTCACACTCGCCTAAACCTCACCCTATAACTAACGCTCCCTGAAACTTAACCCTAACCCTAACCCTTACCTAAACGAAACCCTCAACCTCACCCTCAACCTCAACCTAACCTTCACCCTCACCCTAGCCCTCACCCTAACCCTAAACCTACCCCTCACCCTAACCCTCACCCTAACCCTAAACCTACCCCTCACCCTAACCCTCACCCTAACCTTTACCCTCAAACTAACCCTAACTCTATCCCTCACACTAACAATTACCCTAACCCTAACCCTACCCCTCACACTAACCCTCAACCTAACCCTAAACCTCACCCTAAATGTAACCATAACCCTCACCCTCACCCTAACCCTCACAGTCACCCTAACACTCAACCTAACCTTAACCCTCACCCAGACCCTAACCCTCACACTCACCTGAACCATAACCGTCACACTAAACCTAAACCTCATCCTAAACATCACCCTAACCCTAACCCTCACCCAAATCCTAAACCTAACCCTCACACTCACACTAAACCTCAACTGTAACCTAATCCTCACCCTAAAAATAACCTTAAGCCTTACCTAACAGAAACCCTCACCCTCACACTCACCCTAACCCTCAACCTAACCCTATCCCTACACCTCACCGTAACTCTCACCCTAACCCTAATGCTAACCCTAAACCTCACCATAACCCTAACCCTAAATCTAACCCTCATCCTCACCCTAACCCTCCCCCTAAAAATATACATCACCCTAACACTAACCCTCAGCCTAACCATAACGCTCACCCTAACCCTAAACCTAATCCTAACACTAACCCTCACCCTCACCCTCACCTCAAACATAACCCTATCCGAAACCCTCATCCTAACCCTCATCCTAACCCTCAGCTTCACCCTAACTCTAATGATAACCCTACCTCTCACCCTCACCCTAACCTTCACCCTAAACCTCACCCAAACCCTTACCCTCACCATAACCCTAACCCTAACTCTAACCCTAATCCTCACCCTAACCCTAAACCTCGCCCACAACCTAAACCTCACCATCACCTGAACCCTCAACATCTCCCGAACCCTCATCCTCACCCTAACACTCACACTAACCCTAACCCTAACCCCAATCCTAACCCTCACACTCACCCTCAACCTAACCCTAACCCTAAACCTAAACCTAAACCTAATCGTCACCCTCATCCTAACTCTCACCCTAACACTCATATTCACCATAAACATCACCCTAACCTTAACCCTCACCCTAAACCTAACCCTAACCCTAACCCTAAACCTAAATCTCACCCTAACGCTCACCCTATGCCTAACGCTAACCCTACACCTCACCCTGATCCTAACCCTCACATAATCCTTATTCTCACACTAAACCTAAATCTAACCCTAACCCTCACACTAACCCTAATCCTCACCCTATCTCTAACCCTCACCCTAACCCACACCCTCACCCTAACTCTAATGCTATCCCTCACTCACACTCACCCTAACCCTCACCCGAATGCTCACCGTAACGCTTACCCTCACCCTAACCCGCAAACTAAAACTAACCCTAACCTAACGCTCACCCTAACCATCACCCTAAACCTAACACTAATCCTCATCCTCACCCTCACCATAACCCTCACCCTAACCCTATCCCTAAAACTAACCCTAACCCTAACTCTGAACTGAACACTCACGCTCACCCTAACCCTCACAGTAAACATCACCCTAACCAAAAAATTCACCCTAACACTTACCCTAATTCTAACCCTCACCCTCACCCTAACCCTCACCATAATCCTAACCCGCACATTAACCCTAACCCTAACCCTGAACCTGACCCTCACCCTCACCCTAACCCTCATCCTAACACTAACGCTCAACCTCACTCTCACCCTCAACATAAACCTAACCCAAACCATAACCCTAATAGTCACCCTAAACCTAATCCTAACCGTTACCTAACCAAAAACTTCACCCTCACCGTTACCCTCCACCTAAATCTCAACCTCTCTCTAGCACTCACCCTAACACTAACCCTCACACTAACCCTAACCCTAAAACTAACCCTAACCCTAACTCTCACCCTAAACCTAACCATAAACCTTACCCTCACGTTCACCCTAAAACTCACCCTGAGGTTTTATCCTCATACTAACCCTAACTCTAACCCTATCGCTAACCTTCACACTAACCCTAACCCTCTCCCTAACCCTATTTGTAACACTCACCCTCAACCTAACCCTCACGGTCACCCTAACCCTCACCATAAACCTAACCCTAAACCACACCCTAACCCTCACCCTCACCCTCACCCTCAAAACGAACTGTCACCCTCACCCTAAGCCTCAGCTTCACCTTAAACCTCACCCTAATCCTAACCCTCAATCTAACCCTAACCCTAACTCTCACACTAACCCTAACACTGAAACAAACCCTCACCCTCAACCTAACCCTCACCCTAACCCTAATCTTAATCCTTACCTAACTGAAAACCTCATCCTCACACTCACACTCACCCTAACCCATAACCTCACCATAGACCTCACCCAAAACCTAAACCTCACCCTAACCCTAACCCTAACCTCAACCCCAACCTCACCCTAACCCTAACCCTAACCCTCACCCTAGCCCTAACCCTCACCCTAACCCTCACAATAAACCTAACCCTAAACCACACCCTAACCCTCACCCTCAGCCGAACCGTTACCTTCACCCTAACCCTACCCCTCACCCTAAACCTCACCGTAACCCTAATCCTAAACCTAACCCTTATCATAACCCTAATCCTAAACCTCACCCTAACCCTCACCTTAACCCGAACCATAACACTAACCCTCGCCCAAAACCTAAAGCTAACCATAAACCTCACCCTCACCCTAACCCTTATCCTCACACTAACCCTAACCCTAACCCTAACCCTCACCATCACCCTCACTCTCACCCTCATATTAAACCTTACACTAACCAGAATCCTAACTCTAACACTCACCCTCACCCTAAACTTCAACCTAAACCTTATTCTCACTCTAACCCTAAACCTAAAACTCACCATCACCCTCACGCTAATTCTAACCCTAAACTTAACCCTCAATCTAACCGTAACACTTACCCTAACCCTAACCCTAACCCTAACCCTAACCCTAACCCTAACCCTAAACCTAACCCTCACATTCACCCTCACCCTCACCATAACCTAACCCTAACCCTAAACTTCACCCTAACGCTCACCCTAAACCTAACAATAAGCCTTACCCTCATGCTCACTCTAAAACTCCCCCTAAGCTTTATCCTCATACTAACCCTAAGTCTAACCCTAACGCTAACTGTCATACTAACCCTAACCCTCTCCCTAACCCTAACCCTACCCCCCAACCTAACCCTCACCCTAACCCTAACCCTTACCCTAACCCTCACCCTAACCCTAACCCTCACCGTCACCCTAACCCTCACCATAAACCTAACCCTAAACCACACCCTAAACCTCACCTTCACCCTCACACTCACATGAACTGTCACCATCAACCTAACCCTCAGCCTCACCCTAAACATCACCCTAAACCTAACCCTCAATCTAACCCTAACCCTAACCCTCACCCTAACCCTAACACTCAAACTAACCATCAACCTCAACCTAATTCTCACCCTAAACCTAAACCTAATCCTTACCTAACTGAAAACCTCACCCTTACCCTCACATTCACCCTAACCCACACCCTCACCGTAGTCCTCACACTAAACCTAAACCTCACCCTAACACTTATCCTAAACCTCACAATCACCCTCACCCTAACCCTAACCCTAACCCGAACCCTTACCCTAACCCTCACCCTCAACCTAACCTTCACCCTGACCCTAAACCTCAACCTAAACCTCACCCTAACCCTAAACCTCACCCTAACCATAATCCTAACACTTACCTAAAGGAAACCCTCACCCTCACCCTCACACTCACCCTAACCCTCAACATAACCATTGCCATCACCCTAAGCCTGAAGGTCACAATAAAGCTTACACTCAACTTCACCCTAACCCTAACCCTCACCCTAAACCTCACCCTAACCATAATCTTAACCATAATCTTAACCCTAACGATAACCCTCAACCTAAATCTAATCCTTACCCTAACACTAACCCTAACCCTAAATCTCACCCTAACCCTAACCCTAACCCAAAACCTCACCCTGACCTAACCCTCACCTTAACACTAAGCCTAACACTAACCCACACATTAAACCTTTCACTAACCCTAAACCTCACCCTTACCCTATGCCTCACCCAAACCTTATCCTCACACTAATCCTAACCCTAATCCTAACCCTCACCCTCACCATCACCCTAACCCTAACCCTAACCCTAACCCTCACCCTAACCCTAACACTTACCCTACCCTAATCCTAACCCTCACACTAACCCTCACCCTCACCCTAAACCTAAACCTATCCCTCACCCTCAACCTCACCGTCACCCTAACCCTAACCCTAACCATTAACCTAACCCAAACCCTTACCCTAAACCTAACCCTATCCCTCACACTAACACTCACCCTCAGCCTAACCCTAAACCTAAACCTCACTTTAAACCTAAACCTAACCCTAACCCTACCCCTTAGCCTCACCCTAACCCTAACACTAAGCCTAACCCTCAATCTCACCCTCACCCTAAACTTAAACCTAACTCTCACACTCCCCCTAAACCTAATCCTAAACCTAACCCACACCCTCACTGTCACCTTCACCCTAAACCTCACCATCAACCTCACCTTCATCCTCACCCTCAAAGTAACCCTAACCCTCACCCTAACCCTAACCCTAAACCTCAACCTCACCCTCACCCTTACCCTAAGCCTAAACCACACCCTAAACCTCACCTTCACCCTCACACTCACCCGAAGAGTCAGGCTCACCCTAACCCTCAGCCTCACCCTAAACCTAACCCTCAATCTAACCCTAACCCTAACCCTCACCCTAAACCTAACACTCAAAGTAACCATCAACCTCAACTTAATCCTCACCCTTAACCTAACCCTAATCCTTACCTAACTGAAAACCTCACCCTTTCCCTCACATTCACCCTATCCCACACCAGCACCGTAGTCCTCACACTAAACCTAAACCTCACACTAACACTTAACTAAACCTCACAATCAACCTCACCCTAACCCTAACCCTAACCTGAAACCTTACCCTAACCCTCACCCTCAACCTAACCCTCACCCTAACCCTAAACCTCAACCTAAACCTCACCCTAAACCTAAACCTCACCCTAACCATAACCCTAACCCTTACCTAAAGGAAACCCTCACCCTCACCCTCACACTCACCCTAACCCTCAACATCACCGTAGCCCTCACCCTAAGCCTAAACGTCAGAATAAACCTTACACTCAACTTCACCCTAACCCTAAACCTAACCCTAACCCTCACCCTAAACCTCACCCTAACCATAAACTTAACCCTAACGATAACCCTCAACCTAAATCTAATCCTTACCCTAACCCTAACCCTAACCCTAAATCCCACCCTAACCCTAACCCTAACCCAAAAGCTCACCCTGACCTAACCGTCACCTTAACCCTAAACCTAACACTAACCCACACATTAAACCTTTCACTAACCCTAACCCTCACCCTTACCCTAAGCCTCACCCAAACCTTATCCTCACACTAATCCTAACCCTAATCCTAATACTCACCCTCACCATCACCCTAACCCTAACCCTAACCCTAACCCTCACCCTAACCCTAACACTTTCCTTACCCTAATCCTAACCCTCACACTAAACCTCACCCTCACCCTAACCCTAAACCTAACCCTCACCCTCAACCTTGCCCTAACCCTAACCCTAACCCTAAACCTAAACCTAACCCTAACCCTAACCCTAACCCTAACCCTAACACTAACTCTAACCCTAACCCTAAACTTAACCCTC